>NW_027140150.1:162500-426020 GCF_036365525.1 Heterodontus francisci
TGATGTCTAATTTCTCTGTTTATTTCTGACACTCACACACATACACAGATCTGGTAACATTGCTGCAGTCTGATGTCTAATTTCTCTGTTTATTTCTGACACTCACACACATACACAGATCTGGTAACATTGCTGCAGTCTGATGTCTAATTTCTCTGTTTATTTCTGACACTCACACACATACACAGATCTGGTAACATTGCTCCAGTCTGATGTCTAATTTCTCTGTTCATTTCTGACACTCACACACATACACAGATCTGGTAACATTGCTCCAGTCTGATGTCTAATTTATCTGTTTATTTCTGACACTCACACACATACACAGATCTGGTAACATTGCTCCAGTCTGATGTCTAATTTCTCTGTTTATTTCTCTTCCTCACAGTTAACTTGCTGACGATTGGGATCCTGTCTCGGGGAAAGTGCGGTCTCTCCAAATGTGTCACTCGGTACCTGGTGGCCATGTCAGCGGCGGATCTACTGGTCATTATCCTGGACCTGATATTCAGACACATTCCCATTGTTAATTGGGAACAGTTTCTGTTCCTGTGGTACATCCCCGTGTGTAATATCCACGCCGTCTTGCTTTACACAGTCACAGACTGTTCTGTCTGGTTCACCGTCACTTTCACCTTTGATCGATTTGTGGCCATTTGTTGTCAGAATCTGAAAAGTAAATATTGCAGTGAGAAAACATGTGCTGTGGTTGTGGGAACAGTGAGTGTGCTGAGCTGTTTAAAGAACATCACCTGGTATTTTATGTTAACGGGTCGGTATTTGCTGTGGAACAGTCCCTGGTTTTGTGAGGTAACAATAGATGTTTATTATTCTCGTGTCTGGGGAACAATCGAGTTCCTCCACAACATTCTAACCCCGGTCATCCCATTTGTGCTGATTCTGCTGCTCAACGCTCTCACCGTCAGACACATTTTAGTGAGCAGCAGAGGACGCAGGAGACTCCGGGTTCACAGCAGTGGAGAGAGTCACAGAGACCCCGAGATGGAGAGTCGAAGGAAATGTATCATTTTACTGTTAGTTATCTCTGGTAATTTCATGCTGTTGTGGGCCCTGTTAATGGTGTATTCTATATGGAGGAGGATGTACTTGTTGGGTTATCAGTCTGTTTATCTCCCTGAGTTTCTGCGGGAATTGTCCTTCATGCTCCAGCTCCTGAGCTGCTCCACAAACACTGTGATTGACGCCGTGACCCAGACTCAGTTCAGAGAGCAGGTGAAGAATGTGCTGAAATATCCCTTTAATACAATTGTTAAATTAATTCAATAATCAGAGGAGGGGGAGGGGACTGTCACCATGGAGACAGAGCGGGGGAGGGGCCTGTCACCATGGAGACAGAGCGGGGGAGGGGACTGTCACCATGGAAACAGAGCGGGGGAGGGGACTGTCACCATGGAGACAGAGCGGGGGAGGGGACTGTCACCATGGAAACAGAGCGGAGGAAGGGACTGTCACCATGGAGACAGAGCGGGGGAGGGGACTGTCACCATGGAGACAGAGCGGGGGAGGGGACTCTCACCATGGAGACAGAGCGGGGGAGGGGACTGTCACCATGGAAACAGAGCGGGGGAGGGGCCAGTCACCATGGAAACAGAGCGGGGGAGGGGACTCTCACCATGGAGACAGAGCGGGGGAGGGGCCTGTCACCATGGAGACAGAGCGGGGGAGGGGACTGTCACCATGGAGACAGAGCGGGGAGGGGTCTCTCACCATGGAGACAGAGCGGGGGAGGGGACTCTCACCATGGAGACAGAGCGGGGGAGGGGACTGTCACCATGGAGACAGAGCGGGGGAGGGGCCTGTCACCATGGAGACAGAGCGGGGGAGGGGACTCTCACCATGGAGACAGAGCGGGGGAGGGGCCTGTCACCATGGAGACAGAGCGGGGGAGGGGACTGTCACCATGGAGACAGAGCGGGGGAGGGGACTGTCACCATGGAGACAGAGCGGGGGAGGGGCCTGTCACCATGGAGACAGAGCGGGGGAGGAGCCTCTCACCATGGAGACAGAGCGGGGGAGGGGACTGTCACCATGGAAACAGAGCGGGGGAGGGGACTCTCACCATGGAGACAGAGCGGGGGAGGGGACTGTCACCATGGAGACAGAGCGGGGGAGGGGCCTGTCACCATGGAGACAGAGCGGGGGAGGAGCCTCTCACCATGGAGACAGAGCGGGGGAGGGGCCTCTCACCATGGAGACAGAGCGGGGGAGGGGCCTCTCACCATGGAGACAGAGCGGGGGAGGGGACTGTCACCATGGAAACAGAGCGGGGGAGGGGACTGTCACCATGGAGACAGAGCGGGGGAGGGGACTGTCACCATGGAAACAGAGCGGGGGAGGGGACTGTCACCATGGAGACAGAGCGGGGGAGGGGCCTGTCACCATGGAGACAGAGCGGGGGGAGGGGACTGTCACCATGGAGACAGAGCGGGGGAGGGGCCTCTCACCATGGAGACAGAGCGGGGGAGGGGCCTGTCACCATGGAGAAAGAGCGGGGGAGGGGCCTGTCACCATGGAGACAGAGCGGGGGAGGGGACTGTCACCATGGAGACAGAGCGGGGGAGGGGACTGTCACCATGGAGACAGAGCGGGGGAGGGGACTGTCACCATGGAGACAGAGCGGTGGAGGGGCCTGTCACCATGGAGACAGAGCGGGGGTGGGGACTGTCACCATGGAGACAGAGCGGGGGAGGGGCCTCTCACCATGGAGACAGAGCGGGGGAGGAGACTGTCACCATGGAGACAGAGCGGGGGAGGGGCCTGTCACCATGGAGACAGAGCGGGGGAGGGGACAGTCACCATGGAGACAGAGCGGGGCAGGGGACTGTCACCATGGAGACAGAGCGGGGCAGGAGACTGTCACCATGGAGACAGAGCGGGGGAGGGGACTGTCACCATGGAGACAGAGCGGGGGAGGGGCCTGTCACCATAGAGACAGAGCGGGGGAGGGGCAGTCACCATGGAGACAGAGCGGGGGAGGGGACTGTCACCATGGAGACAGAGCGGGGGAGGGGACTGTCACCATGGAGACAGAGCGGGGGAGGGGACTGTCACCAGGGAGACAGAGCGGGGGAGGGGACTGTCACCATGGAGACAGAGCGGGGGAGGGGACTGTCACCATGGAGACAGAGCGGGGGAGGGGCCTGTCACCATGGAGACAGAGCGGGGGAGGGGACTGTCACCATGGAGACAGAGCGGGGGAGGGGCCTGTCACCATGGAGACAGAGCGGGGGAGGGGCCTGTCACCATGGAGACAGAGCGGGGGAGGGGACTGTCACCATGGAGACAGAGCGGGGGAGGGGACTGTCACCATGGAGACACAGCGGGGGAGGGGCCTCTCACCATGGAGACAGAGCGGGGGAGGAGACTGTCACCATGGAGACAGAGCGGGGGAGGGGACTGTCACCATGGAGACATAGCGGGGGAGGGGACTGTCACCATGGAGGCAGAGCGGGGGAGGGGACTGTCACCATGGAGACAGAGCGGGGGAGGGGACTGTCACCATGGAGACAGAGCGGGGGAGGGGACTGTCACCCTGGAGACAGAGCGGGGGAGGGGACTGTCACCATGGAGACAGAGCGGGGAAGGGGCCTCTCACCATGGAGACAGAGCGGGGGAGGAGACTGTCACCATGGAGACAGAGCGGGGGAGGGGCCTGTCACCATGGAGACAGAGCGGGGGAGGGAACAGTCACCATGGAGACAGAGCGGGGGAGGGGACTGTCACCATGGAGACAGAGCGGTGGAGGGGACTGTCACCATGGAGACAGAGCGGGGGAGGGGACTGTCACCATGGAGACAGAGCGGGGGAGGGGCCTGTCAACATGGAGACAGAGCGGGGGAGGGGACAGTCACCATGGAGACAGAGCGGGGGAGGGGACTGTCACCATGGAGACAGAGCGGGGGAGGGGACTGTCAACAGGGAGACAGAGAGGGGGAGGGGACTGTCACCATGGAGACAGAGCGGGGGAGGGGACTGTCACCATGGAGACAGAGCGGGGGAGGGGACTGTCACCATGGAGACAGAGCGGGGGAGGGGACTGTCACCATGGAGACAGAGCGGGGGAGGGGCCTCTCACCATGGAGACAGAGCGGGGGAGGGGACTGTCACCATGGAGACAGAGCGGGGGAGGGGACTGTCACCATGGAGACAGAGCGGGGGAGGGGCCTCTCACCATGGAGACAGAGCGGGGGAGGGGCCTCTCACCATGGAGACCGAGCGGGGGAGGGGACTGTCACCATGGAGACAGAGCGGGGGAGGGGACTGTCACCATGGAGACAGAGCGGGGGAGGGGCCTGTCACCATGGAGACAGAGCGGGGTTGGGGAATGTCACCATGGATACAGAGCGGGGGAGGGGACAGTCACCATGGAGACAGAGCGGGGAGGGGCCTCTCACCATGGAGACAGAGCGGGGGAGGGGCCTGTCACCATGGAGACAGAGCGGGGGAGGGGACTGTCACCATGGAGACAGAGCGGGGGAGGGGCCTGTCACCATGGAGACAGAGCGGGGGAGGGGCCTGTCACCATGGAGACAGAGCGGGGGAGGGGCCTGTCACCATGGAGACAGAGCGGGGGAGGGGACTGTCACCATGGAGACAGAGCGGGGGAGGGGACTGTCACCATGGAGACTGAGCGGGGGAGGGGACTGTCACCATGGAGACAGAGCGGGGGAGGGGACTGTCACCATGGAGACAGAGCGGGGGAGTGAAGGGAGTGGGGGCGGGGTCTGTTTCCAAGGTGACGGGAGTGGGGGCGGGGTCTGTTTCCCGGGTGACGGGAGTGGGGGCGGGGTCTGTTTCCACGGTGATGGGAGTGGGGGCGGGGTCTGTTACCAAGGTGACGGGAGTGGGGGCGTGGTGTATTTCCCGGGTAACGGGTGTGGGGGGCGGGGTATGTTTCCCGGGTGACGGGAGTAGGGGCGGGGTCTGTTTCCAAGGTGACGGGATTGGGGGTGGGGTCTGTTTCCAAGGTGACGGGAGTGGGGGCGGGGTCTGTTTCCATGGTGACGGGAGTGGGGGCGGGGACTGTTACCAAGGTGACGGGAGTGGGGGCGGGGTCTGTTTCAAGGGTGACGGGAGTGGGGGCGGGGACTGTTACCAAGGTGACGGGAGTGGGGGTGGTCTGTTTCCAGGGTGACGGGATTGGGGGCGGGGTCTGTTTCCAGGGTGACGGGAGTGGGGGCGGGGTCTGTTACCAGAGTGACGGAGTGGGGGCGGTGTCTGTTTCCAGAGTGACGGGAGTGGGGGCGGGGTCTGTTTCCAGAGTGACGGAGTGGGGTCGGGGTCTGTTTCCAGAGTGACGGAGTGGGGGCGGTGTCTGTTTCCAGAGTGACGGGAGTGGGGGCGGGGTCTGTTTCCAGGGTGACGGGAGTGGGGGCGGGGTCTTATTCCAGGGTGACGGGAGTGGGGGCGGGGACTGTTTCCAGAGTGACGGGAGTGGGGGCGGGGCCTGTTTCCAGGGTGACGGGAGTGCAGGCGGTTTCTGTTTCCAGGGTGACGGGAGTGGGGGCGGGGTCTGTTTCCAGGGTGACGGGAGTGGGGGCGGGGTCTGTTACCAAGATGACAGGAGTGGGGGCGGGTTCTGTTTCCAAGGTGACGGGAGTGGGGGCGGGTTCTGTTTCCAAGGTGACGGTAATGGGGACGGGTTCTGTTTCCAAGGTGACGGGAGTGGGGGCGGGTTCTGTTTCCAAGGTGACGGGAGTGGGGGCGGGGTCTGTTTCCAGGGTGACGGGAGTGGGGGCGGGTTCTGTTTCCAGAGTGACGGGAGTGGGGGCGGGGTCTGTTTCCAGGGTGACGGGAGTGGGGGCGGGGTCTGTTTCCAGGGTGACGGGAGTGGGGGCGGGGTCTGTTTCGAGGGTGACGGGAGTGGGGGCGGGGTCTGTTTCCAGGGTGACGGGAGTGGGGACGGGGTCTGTTTCCAGTGTGACGGGAGTGGGGGCAGGGTCTGTTTCCATGGTGACGGGAGTGGGGGCGGGGTCTGTTTCCAGGGTGACGGGAGTGGGGGCGGGGTCTGTTTCCAGGGTGACGGGAGTGGGGGCGGGGTCTGAATCTTTCTGATTCTTTTATAATCCCTTTCAAACTAAAAGAATCCTGATAATTATTGATAATAATTTATAATAATTTATAAACATTTACTGACCTTTACAACCTTTATAAACTGTTTATAATTCTTCCTCTCACTTTGTAAATCTTTATAATATTTATGATTGTCTTTGATTTATTATCCTTTATGAGACTTTATTCTCATTTATAATCTGTTACATTCACTGCCCTGGACAGAAAACATTGAAAATGATCCCCGTGGATTACTCTCAATTCAAACAGATCACAGAGCATATCATTTAAAATGGCCGCAGCACATGTCACGTAAAATGGCCGCAGTGAAGGTGACATCATACAGACCACAGAGCATGTCATTTAAAATGGCCGCAGCACATGTCACGTAAAATGGCCGCAGTGAAGGTGACATCATACAGACCACAGCGCATGTCATTTAAAATGGCCGCAGCACATGTCACGTAAAATGGCCGCAGTGAAGGTGACATCATACAGACCACAGAGCATGCCATTTAAAATGGCCGTACCACATGTCACGTAAAATGGCCGCAGTGAAGGTGACATCAAACAGACCAGAGAGCACGTCATTTAGAATGGCTGCAGCACATGTCGCTTAAAATGGCCGCGGTGCAGGTGACATCAAACAGACAACAGTGCATATCATCAGATCGAAGTGGCCTTTGTTAAAACCAGCTGGAGTGGTACTGAGTGCAACTCACACACCAGGAAACAGCCAATTCAATTCAGACCTCTAATAATGCCAGCTGGAGTGGTACTGAGCCCCACTCACACACCAGATAAGAGCCAATTGAATTTGAGCCTATATTAATACCAGCTGGAGTGGTACTGAGGCTCATTCACACGCCGAGAAAGAACCAATTCAATCCAGGCCCCTATTAATACCAGCTGGAGTAAAATTAACTCCCATTTACACACCAGGAAAGAACCAATTCAATCCAGGTCTCTATTAATACCAGCTGGAGAGGGACTGAGTCTCACTCACACACGGGGAAAGAGCCAATTCAAACCGAGCCTATATTATCACCAGCTGGAGTGGTACTGAGTCCCACTGACACACCAGGAAAGAGCCAATTCAATGCAAACCTTTATTAATACCAGCTGGAGTGGTACTGAGCCCCACTCACACACCAGGAAAAAGCTAATTAAAGCCAGACCGCCATTGCTACCAGCTGGAGTGGGACTGAGACCCACTCACACACCAGGAAAGAGCCAATTCAATCCAGACCTCTATTAATACCAGCTGGAGTGGAATTAACTCCCACTCACACAACAGGAAAGAGCCAATTCAATCCAGGCCTCTATTAACACCAGGTGGAGTGGTACTGAGTCCCACAAACACAGCAGGAAAGGGACAGTTCATTACAGGCCTCTATTAATACCAGCTGCAGTGGAATTAACTCCCACTCAAACTCCAGGAAAGAGCCAATTCAAGACACGCCTCTATTAATACCAGCTGGAGTGGCACTGAGTCCCACTCACACCAGGAGAGAGCCAATTCTATCGAGGCTTATATCAATACCAGCAGGAGTGGTATTGAGTCCCACTCACACACCAGTAAAGAGCCAATTCTATCGAGGCTCATATCAATACCAGCAGGAGTGGTACTGAGCCCCACTCACACACCAGGAAAGAGCCAATTCAATCCAGGCCTCCATTAATACTAGCTGGAGTGGTACTGAGTCCCACTCACACACCAGGAAAGAGCCAATTCAATCCAGGCATCCAATAATACCAGCTGGAGTGGTACTGAGTCCCACTCACACACCAGGAAAGAGCCAATTCAATCCAGGCCTCCATTAATACTAGCTGGAGTGGTACTGAGTCCCACTCACACACCAGGAAAGAGCCAATTCAATCCAGGCCTCCATTAATACCAGCTGGACTGGTACTGAGTCCCACTCACAAACTCAGATAGAGCCAGTTCAATCCAGGCCTCTATTAATACCAGCTGGAATGGTACTGAGGCCCACTCACACACCATGAAAGTGCCAATTCAATCCAGACCTCTATTAATACCAGCTGGAGTGGTACTGAGCCCCACTCACACACCAGGAAAAAGCTAATTAAAGCCAGACCGCCATTGTTACCAGCTGGAGTGGAATTAACTCCCACTCATACAACAGGAAAGAGCCAATTCAATCCAGGCCTCTATTCACACCAGGTGGAGTGGTACTGAGTCCCACAAACACAGCAGGAAAGGGACAGTTCATTACAGGCCTCTATTAATACCAGCTGAAGTGGAATTAACTCCCACTCAAACTCCAGCAAAGAGCCAATTCAAGACACGCCTCTATTAATACCAGCTGGAGTGGCAATGAGTCCCACTCACACCAGGAGAGAGCCAATTCTATCGAGGCTGATATCAGTACCAGCAGGAGAGGTATTGAGTCCCACTCACACACCAGTAAAGAGCCAATTCAATCCAGGCATCCAATAATACCAGCTGGAGTGGTAATGAGTCCCACTCACACACCAGGAAAGAGCCAATTCAATCCAGGCCTCCATTAATACTAGCTGGAGTGGCACTGAGTCCCACTCGCACACCAGGAGAGAGCCAATTCAATCCAGTCTTCTATTAATACCAGCTGGAGAGGCACTGAGTCCCACTCACACACCAGGAAAGAGCCAATTCAATCGAAACCTCCATGAACACCAGCTGGAGTGATACTGAGTCCCACTCACACACCAGGAAAGAGGCAATTCTATCCAGGCCTCAATTAATACCAGCTGGAGTGGTACTGAGTCCCACTCACACACCAGGAAAGAGGCAATTCCATCCAGGGCTCTATTAATGCCAGCTGGAGTGGTACTGAGTCCCAGTCACACACCAGGAAAGAGTCAATTCAATCCAGGCCTCCATTAATACTAGCTGGAGTGGTACTGAGTCCCAGTCACAAACCAGGAAAGAGTCAATTCAATCCAGGCCTCCATTAATACTAGCTGGAGTGGTACTGAGTCCCACTCACACACCAGAAAAGAGTCAATTCAATCCAGGCCTCCATTAATACTAGCTGGAGTGGTACTGAGTCCCACTCACACACCAGGAAAGAGCCAATTCAATCCTGACCTCTATTAATACCAGCTGGAGTGGTACTGAGTCCCAGTCACACACCAGGAAAGAGTCAATTCAATCCAGGCCTCCATTAATACTAGCTGGAGTGGTACTGAGTCTCACTCACAAACACAGAAAGAGCCAGTTCAATCCAGGCCTCTATTAATACCAGCTGGAATGGTACTGAGGCCCACTCACACACCAGGAAAGAGCCAATTCAATCCTGACCTCCATTAATACCAGCTGGAGTGGTACTGAGTCCCAGTCACACACCAGGAAAGAGTCAATTCAATCCAGGCGTCCATTAATACTAGCTGGAGTGGTACTGAGTCCCACTCACAAACACAGAAAGAGCCAGTTCAATCCAGGCCTCTATTAATACCAGCTGGAGTGGTACTGAGTCCCACTCACACACCATGAAAGAGCCAATTCAATCCAGACCTCTATTAATACCAGCTGGAGTGAAACTGAGTCCCACTCACACACCAGGAGAGAGCCAATTCAATCCAGGCTTCTATTAATACCAACAGGAGTGTTACTGAGTCCCACTCACACACCAGGAAAGAGGCAATTCTATCCAGGCCTCTATTAATGCCAGCTGGAGTGGTACTGAGCCCCACTCACGCATCTGGAAAGAGCCAATTCAATCGAAACCTCCATGAACACCAGCTGGAGTGGTACTGAGTCCCACTCACACACCAGGAAAGAGGCATTTCTATCCAGGCCTCAATTAATACCAGCTGGAGTGGTACTGAGCCCCACTCACACACCAGGAAAGAGGCAATTCAATCCAGACCTCTTAATACCAGCTGGAGTGGGACTGAGTCCAACTCACACACCAGGAAAGAGCCAATTCAATCCATACCTCTATGAATACCAGCTGGAGTGGTACTGAGTCACACTCACACACCAGGAAAGAGACAAATCAATCCAGACCTCTATTAATACCAGCTGGTGAGGTACTGAGCCCCACTCACACACCAGGAAAGAGGCAATTCAATCCAGACATCTATTAATACCAGCTGGTGAGGTACTGAGCCCCACTCACACACCAGGAAAGAGGCAATTCTGTCCAGGCCTCTATTAATGCCAGCTGGAGTGGTACTGAGTCCCACTCACACACCAGGAAAGACGCAATTCAATCCAGACCTCTTAATACCAGCTGGAGTGGTACTGAGCCCCACCCACACACCAGGAAAGAGGCAATTCAATCCAGACCTCTATTAATACCAGCTGGAGTGGTACTGAGCCCCACTCACACACCAGGAAAGAGCCAAATCAATCCAGACCTGTATTAATACCAGCTGGAGTGGTACTGAGTCCCACTCACACACCAGGAAAGAGGCAATTCAATCCAGACCTCTATTAATACCAGCTGGAGTGGTACTGAGTCCCACTCACACACCAGGAAAGAGGCAATTCAATCCACACCTCGATAAATACCAGCTGGAGTGGGACTGAGTCCCACTCACACACCAGGAAAGAGCCAAATCAATCCAGACCTCTATTAATACCAGCTGGAGTGGAACTGAGTCTCACACACACACCAGGGAAGAGGCAATTCAATCCAGGCCCCTATTAATACCAGCTGGAGTTGAACTGAGTCTCACACACACACCAGGGAAGAGCCATTTCGATCCAGGGCTCTATCTATAGCGACTGGAGAGGCACCGAGTCCCCCTCACACACCAGAAAGAGTCAATTTAAATCAGCCCACTATTAATACCAGCTGGAGTGGTACTGAGTCCCACTGACTCACCAGGAAGGAGCCAATTCAATCCAGACCTCGATTAATACCAGCTGGAGTGGTACTGAGTCCCACTCACTCACCAGGAAGGAGCCAATTCAATCCAGACCTCTATAAATACCAGCTGCAGTGTAAATGAGTCCCACTCACACACCAGGAAAGAGAAATATCAATCCAGGCCTCTATTAATACCAGCTGGAGTGGTACTGAGTCCCCCACACACACCAGGAAAGAGCCAAGTCAATCCAGGCCACTATTCATACCAGCTGGAGAGGAACTGAGTCCCCCACACACAGCAGGAAAGAGACAAATCAATCCAGGCGTCTATTCATACCAGCTGGAGAGGAACTGAGTCCCACTCACACACCAGGAAGGCGCCAATTCAATCCAGACCTCTATTAATACCAGCTGGAGTGGTACTGAGTCCCACTCACTCACCAGGAAAGAGCCAATTCAATCCAGTCCTCTATTAATACCAGCTGGAGTGGTACTGAGTCCCACTCAAACACCAGGAAAGAGCGAAATCAATCCAGACCTCTATTAATACCAGCTGGAGTGGTACTGAGTCCCACTCAAACACCAGGAAAG
This sequence comes from Heterodontus francisci, assembly GCF_036365525.1. Taxonomy (NCBI): domain Eukaryota; kingdom Metazoa; phylum Chordata; class Chondrichthyes; order Heterodontiformes; family Heterodontidae; genus Heterodontus; species Heterodontus francisci. Next base: position 173,984 of record NW_027140150.1, read on the forward strand.
AGCCAAATCAATCCAGACCTCTATTAATACCAGCTGGAGTGGTACTGAGTCCCACTCACACAGCAGGAAAGAGGCAATTCTATCCAGGCCTCTATTAATGCCAGCTGGAGTGGTACTGAGCCCCACTCACGCACCAGGAAAGAGCCAATTCAATCGAAACCTCCATGAACACCAGCTGGAGTGGTACTGAGTCCCACTCACACACCAGGAAAGAGGCAATTCTATCCAGGCCTCAATTAATACCAGCTGGAGTGGTACTGAGCCCCACTCACACACCAGGAAAGAGGCAATTCAATCCAGACCTCTTAATACCAGCTGGAGTGGGACTGAGTCCAACTCACACACCAGGAAAGAGCCAATTCAATCCAGACCTCTATGAATACCAGCTGGAGTGGTACTGAGTCCCAGTCACACACCAGGAAAGAGCCAAATAAATCCAGACCTCTATTAATACCAGCTGGTGAGGTACTGAGCCCCACTCACACACCAGGAAAGAGGCAATTCAATCCAGACCTCTATTAATACCAGCTGGTGAGGTACTGAGCCCCACTCACACACCAGGAAAGAGGCAATTCTGTCCAGGCCTCTATTAATGCCAGCTGGAGTGGTACTGAGTCCCACTCACACACCAGGAAAGACGCAATTCAATCCAGATCTCTTAATACCAGCTGGAGTGGTACTGAGCCCCACTCACACACCAAGAAAGAGGCAATTCAATCCAGACCTCTATTAATACCAGCTGGAGTGGTACTGAGTCCCACTCACACACCAGGAAAGAGCCAAATCAATCCAGACCTGTATTAATACCAGCTGGAGTGGTACTGAGTCCCACTCACACACCAGGAAAGAGGCAATTCAATCCACACCTCGATAAATACCAGCTGGAGTGGGACTGAGTCCCACTCACACACCAGGAAAGAGCCAAATCAATCCAGACCTCTATTAATACCAGCTGGAGTGGAACTGAGTCTCACACACACACCAGGGAAGAGCCATTTCGATCCAGGGCTCTATCTATAGCGACTGGAGTGGCACCGAGTCCCCCTCACACACCAGAAAGAGTCAATTCAATCCAGGCCTCTATTAATACCAGCTGGAGTGGTACTGAGTCCCACTCACTCACCAGTAAAGAGTCAATTCAATCCAGACCTCTTATTAACACCAGCTGGAGTGTAAATGAGTCCCACTCACACACCAGGAAAGAGAAATATCAATCCAGGCCTCTATAAATACCAGCAGAAGTGGTACTGAGCCAAACTCACAAACCAGTAAAGAGTCTATTCAATCCAGGCCTCTATTCATACCAGCTGGAGAGGAACTGAGTCCCCCACACACACCAGGAAGGCGCCAATTCAATCCAGACCTCTATTAATACCAGCTGGAGTGGTACTGAGTCCCACTCACTCACCAGGAAAGAGCCAATTCAATCCAGTCCTCTATTAATACCAGCTGGAGTGGTACTGAGTCCCACTCAAACACCAGGAAAGAGCCAAATCAATCCAGACCTCTATTAATACCAGCTGGAGTGGTACTGAGTCCCACTCAAACACCAGGAAAGAGCCAAATCAATCCAGACCTCTATTAATACCAGCTGGAGTGGTACTGAGACCCACTCACAAACACAGAAAGAGCCAGTTCAATCCAGGCCTCTATTAATACCAGCTGGAATGGTACTGAGGCCGACTCACACACCATGAAAGAGCCAATTCAATCCAGACCTCTATTAATACCAGCTGGAGTGGTACTGAGTCCCAGTCACACACCAGGAAAGAGGCAATTCTATCCAGGCCTCTATTAATGCCAGCTGGAGTGTTACTGAGCCCCACTCACGCACCAGGAAAGAGCCAATTCAATCGAAACCTCCATGAACACCAGCTGGAGTGGTACTGAGTCCCACTCACACACCAGGAAAGAGGCAATTCTATCCAGGCCTCAATTAATACCAGCTGGAGTGGTACTGAGCCCCACTCACACACCAGGGAAGAGGCAATTCAATCCAGACCTCTTAATACCAGCTGGAGTGGGACTGAGTCCAGCTCACACACCAGGAAAGAGCCAATTCAATCCAGACCTGTATTAATACCAGCTGGAGTGGTACTGAGTCCCACTCACACACCAGGAAAGAGGCAATTCAATCCAGACCTCTATTAATACCAGCTGGAGTGGTACTGAGTCCCACTCACACACCAGGAAAGAGGCAATTCAATCCACACCTCGATAAATACCAGCTGGAGTGGGACTGAGTCCAGCTCACACACCAGGAAAGAGCCAATTCAATCCAGACATCTATGAATACCAGCTGGAGTGGTACTGAGCCCCACTCACACACCAGGAAAGAGCCAATTCAATCCAGACCTCTATGAATACCAGCTGGAGTGGTACTGAGCCCCACTCACACACCAGGAAAGAGCCAAATCAATCCAGACCGGTATTAATACCAGCTGGAGTGGTACTGAGTCCCACTCACACACCAGGAAAGAGGCAATTCAATCCAGACCTCTATTAATACCAGCTGGAGTGGGACTGAGTCCAGCTCACACACCAGGAAAGAGCCAATTCAATCCAGACCTCTATGAATACCAGCTGGAGTGGTACTGAGCCCCACTCACACACCAGGAAAGAGCCAATTCAATCCAGACCTCTATGAATACCAGCTGGAGTGGTACTGAGCCCCACTCACACACCAGGAAAGAGCCAAATCAATCCAGACCTGTATTAATACCAGCTGGAGTGGTACTGAGTCCCACTCACACACCAGGAAAGAGGCAATTCAATCCAGACCTCTATTAATACCAGCTGGAGTGGTACTGAGTCCCACTCACACACCAGGAAAGACGCAATTCAATCCAGATCTCTTAATACCAGCTGGAGTGGTACTGAGCCCCGCTCACACACCAAGAAAGAGGCAATTCAATCCAGACCTCTATTAATACCAGCTGGAGTGGTACTGAGTCCCACTCACACACCAGGAAAGAGCCAAATCAATCCAGACCTGTATTAATACCAGCTGGAGTGGTACTGAGTCCCACTCACACACCAGGAAAGAGGCAATTCAATCCACACCTCGATAAATACCAGCTGGAGTGGGACTGAGTCCCACTCACACACCAGGAAAGAGCCAAATCAATCCAGACCTCTATTAATACCAGCTGGAGTGGAACTGAGTCTCACACACACACCAGGGAAGAGCCATTTCGATCCAGGGCTCTATCTATAGCGACTGGAGTGGCACCGAGTCCCCCTCACACACCAGAAAGAGTCAATTTAAACCAGCCCTCTATTAATACCTGCTGGAGTGGTACTGAGTCTCACTCACACACCAGGGAAGAGCCATTTCGATCCAGGGCTCTATCTATAGCGGCTGGAGTGGCACCGAGTCCCCCTCACACACCAGAAAGAGTCAATTCAATCCAGGCCTCTATTAATACCAGCTGGAGTGGTACTGAGTCCCACTCACTCACCAGTAAAGAGTCAATTCAATCCAGACCTCTTATTAACACCAGCTGGAGTGTAAATGAGTCCCACTCACACACCAGGAAAGAGAAATATCAATCCAGGCCTCTATAAATACCAGCAGAAGTGGTACTGAGCCCCACTCACACACCAGTAAAGAGTCTATTCAATCCAGGCCTCTATTCATACCCGCTGGAGAGGAACAGAGTCCCCCACACACACCAGGAAGGCGCCAATTCAATCCAGACCTCTATTAATACCAGCTGGAGTGGTACTGAGTCCCACTCACTCACCAGGAAAGAGCCAATTCAATCCAGTCCTCTATTAATACCAGCTGGAGTGGTACTGAGTCCCACTCAAACACCAGGAAAGAGCCAAATCAATCCAGACCTCTATTAATACCAGCTGGAGTGGTACTGAGTCCCACTCAAACACCAGGAAAGAGCCACATCAATCCAGACCTCTATTAATACCAGCTGGAGTGGTACTGAGACCCACTCACAAACACAGAAAGAGCCAGTTCAATCCAGGCCTCTATTAATACCAGCTGGAATGGTACTGAGGCCGACTCACACACCATGAAAGAGCCAATTCAATCCAGACCTCTATTAATACCAGCTGGAGTGGTACTGAGTCCCACTCACACACCAGGAAAGAGGCAATTCTATCCAGGCCTCTATTAATGCCAGCTGGAGTGGTACTGAGCCCCACTCACGCACCAGGAGAGAGCCAATTCAATCGAAACCTCCATGAACACCAGCTGGAGTGGTACTGAGTCCCACTCACACACCAGGAAAGAGGCTATTCTATCCAGGCCTCAATTAATACCAGCTGGAGTGGTACTGAGCCCCACTCACACACCAGGGAAGAGGCAATTCAATCCAGACCTCTTAATACCAGCTGGAGTGGGACTGAGTCCAGCTCACACACCAGGAAAGAGCCAATTCAATCCAGACCTCTATGAATACCAGCTGGAGTGGTACTGAGCCCCACTCACACACCAGGAAAGAGCCAAATCAATCCAGACCTGTATTAATACCAGCTGGAGTGGTACTGAGTCCCACTCACACACCAGGAAAGAGGCAATTCAATCCAGACCTCTATTAATACCAGCTGGAGTGGTACTGAGTCCCACTCACACACCAGGAAAGAGGCAATTCAATCCACACCTCGATAAATACCAGCTGGAGTGGGACTGAGTCCCACTCACACACCAGGAAAGAGCCAAATCAATCCAGACCTCTATTAATACCAGCTGGAGTGGAACTGAGTCTCACTCACACACCAGGAAAGATTCAATTCAATCCAGGCCCCTATTAATACCAGCTGGAGTGGAACTGAGTCTCACACACACACCAGGGAAGAGCCATTTCGATCCAGGGCTCTATCTATAGCGACTGGAGTGGCACCGAGTCCCCCTCACACACCAGAAAGAGTCAATTTAAACCAGCCCTCTATTAATACCAGCTGGAGTGGTACTGAGTCCCACTGACTCACCAGGAAGGAGCCAATTCAATCCAGACCTCTATTAATACCAGCTGGAGTGGTACTGAGTCCCACTCACTCACCAGTAAAGAGTCAATTCAATCCAGACCTCTTATTAACACCAGCTGGAGAGGTACTGAGTCCCACTCACACACCAGGAAAGAGAAATATCAATCCAGACCACTATAAATACCAGCTGCAGTGTAAATGAGTCCCACTCACACACCAGGAAAGAGAAATATCAATCCAGGCCTCTATAAATACCAGCAGAAGTGGTACTGAGCCCCACTCACACACCAGTAAAGAGTCTATTCAATCCATTCCTCTATTCATACCAGCTGGAGAGGAACTGAGTCCCCCACACACACCAGGAAAGAGCCAAGTCAATCCAGGCCTCTATTCATACCAGCTGGAGAGGAACTGAGTCCCCCACACACAGCAGGAAAGAGACAAATCAATCCAGGCCTCTATTCATACCAGCTGGAGAGGAACTGAGTCCCCCACACACACCAGGAAAGAGCCAAGTCAATCCAGGCCTCTATTCAGACCAGCTGGAGAGGAACTGAGTCCCCCACACACTGCAGGAAAGAGACAAATCAATCCAGGCGTCTATTCATACCAGCTGGAGAGGAACTGAGTCCCACTCACACACCAGGAAGGCGCCAATTCAATCCAGACCTCTATTAATACCAGCTGGAGTGGTACTGAGTCCCACTCACTCACCAGGAAAGAGCCAATTCAATCCAGTCCTCTATTAACACCAGCTGGAGTGGTACTGAGTCCCACTCAAACACCAGGAAAGAGCCAAATCAATCCAGACCTCTATTAATACCAGCTGGAGTGGTACTGAGTCCCACTCAAACACCAGGAAAGAGCCAAATCAATCCAGACCTCTATTAATACCAGCTGGAGTGGTACTGAGTCCCACTCACAAACACAGAAAGAGCCAGTTCAATCCAGGCCTCTATTAATACCCTCTGGAGTGTTACTGAGGCCCACCCGCACACCATGAAAGAGCCAATTCAATCCAGACCTCTATTAATACCAGCTGGAGTGGTACTGAGTCCCACTCACACACCAGGAAAGAGGCAATTCTATCCAGGCCTCTATTAATGCCAGCTGGAGTGGTACTGAGCCCCACTCACTCACCAGGAAAGAGCCAATTCAATCGAAACCTCCATGAACACCAGCTGGAGTGGTACTGAGTCCCACTCACACACCAGAAAAGAGGCAATTCTATCCAGGCCTCAATTAATACCAGCTGGAGTGGTACTGAGCCCCACTCACACACCAGGAAAGAGGCAATTCAATCCAGACCTCTTAATACCAGCTGGAGTGGGACTGAGTCCAACTCACACACCAGGAAAGAGCCAATTCAATCCAGACCTCTATGAATACCAGCTGGAGTGGTACTGAGTCACACTCACACACCAGGAAAGAGACAAATCAATCCAGACCTCTATTAATACCAGCTGGTGAGGTACTGAGCCCCACTCACACACCAGGAAAGAGGCAATTCAATCCAGACCTCTATTAATACCAGCTGGTGAGGTACTGAGCCCCACTCACACACCAGGAAAGAGGCAATTCTGTCCAGGCCTCTATTAATGCCAGCTGGAGTGGTACTGAGTCCCACTCACACACAGGAAAGACGCAATTCAATCCAGACCTCTATTAATACCAGCTGGAGTGGTACTGAGTCCCACTCACACACCAGGAAAGAGCCAAATCAATCCAGACCTGTATTAATACCAGCTGGAGTGGTACTGAGTCCCACTCACACAGCAGGAAAGAGGCAATTCAATCCAGACCTGTATTAATACCAGCTGGAGTGGTACTGAGTCCACTCACACACCAGGAAAGAGGCAATTCAATCCACACCTCGATAAATACCAGCTGGAGTGGGACTGAGTCCCACTCACACACCAGGAAAGAGCCAAATCAATCCAGACCTCTATTAATACCAGCTGGAGTGGAACTGAGTCTCACACACACACCAGGGAAGAGCCATTTCGATCCAGGGCTCTATCTATAGCGACTGGAGTGGCACCGAGTCCCCCTCACACACCAGAAAGAGTCAATTTAAACCATCCCTCTATTAATACCAGCTGGTGAGGTACTGAGCCCCACTCACACACCAGGAAAGAGGCAATTCTGTCCAGGCCTCTATTAATGCCAGCTGGAGTGGTACTGAGTCCCACTCACACACCAGGAAAGACGCAATTCAATCCAGATCTCTTAATACCAGCTGGAGTGGTACTGAGCCCCACTCACACACCAAGAAAGAGGCAATTCAATCCAGACCTCTATTAATACCAGCTGGAGTGGTACTGAGTCCCACTCACACACCAGGAAAGAGCCAAATCAATCCAGACCTGTATTAATACCAGCTGGAGTGGTACTGAGTCCCACTCACACACCAGGAAAGAGGCAATTCAATCCAGACCTCTATTAATACCAGCTGGAGTGGTACTGAGTCCCACTCACACACCAGGAAAGAGGCAATTCAATCCACACCTCGATAAATACCAGCTGGAGTGGGACTGAGTCCCACTCACACACCAGGAAAGAGCCAAATCAATCCAGACCTCTATTAATACCAGCTGGAGTGGAACTGAGTCTCACACACACACCAGGGAAGAGCCATTTCGATCCAGGGCTCTATCTATAGCGACTGGAGTGGCACCGAGTCCCCCTCACACACCAGAAAGAGTCAATTTAAACCATCCCTCTATTAATACCAGCTGGAGTGGTACTGAGTCTCACTCACACACCAGGGAAGAGCCATTTCGATCCAGGGCTCGATCTATAGCGACTGGAGTGGCACCGAGTCCCCCTCACACACCAGAAAGAGTCAATTTAAACCAGCCCACTATTAATACCAGCTGGAGTGGTACTGAGTCCCACTGACTCACCAGGAAGGAGCCAATTCAATGCAGACCTCTATTAATACCAGTTGGAGTGGTACTGAGTCCCACTCACTCACCAGTAAAGAGTCAATTCAATCCAGACCTCTTATTAACACCAGCTGGAGTGTAAATGAGTCCCACTCACACACCAGGAAAGAGAAATATCAATCCAGGCCTCTATAAATACCAGCAGAAGTGGTACTGAGCCCCACTCACACACCAGTAAAGAGTCTATTCAATCCAGGCCTCTATTCATACCAGCTGGAGAGGAACTGAGTCCCCCACACACACCAGGAAACAGCCAAGTCAATCCAGGCCTCTATTCATACCAGCTGGAGAGGAACTGAGTCCCCCACACACAGCAGGAAAGAGACAAATCAATCCAGGCCTCTATTCATACCAGCTGGAGAGGAACTGAGTCCCCCACACACACCAGGAAAGAGCCAAGTCAATCCAGGCCTCTATTCATACCAGCTGGAGAGGAGCTGAGTCCCCCACACACAGCAGGAAAGAGACAAATCAATCCAGGCCTCTATTCATACCAGCTGGAGAGGAACTGAGTCCCCCACACACACCAGGAAAGAGCCAAGTCAATCCAGGCTTCTATTCATACCAGCTGGAGAGGAACTGAGTCCCACTCACACACCAGGAAGGCGCCAATTCAATCCAGACCTCTATTAATACCAGCTGGAGTGGTACTGAGCCCCTCTCACTCACCAGGAAAGAGCCAATTCAATCCAGTCCTTTATTAATACCAGCTGGAGTGGTACTGAGCCCCACTCATCACCAGGAAGGAGCCAATTCAAACCAGACCTCTATTAATACCAGCTGGAGTGGTACTGAGTCCCACTCAAACACCAGGAAAGAGCCAAATCAATCCAGACCTCTATTCATACCAGCTGGAGAGGAACTGATGCCCCCACACACACCAGGAAAGAGCCAAGTCAATCCAGGCTTCTATTCATACCAGCTGGAGAGGAACTGAGTCCCACTCACACACCAGGAAGGCGCCAATTCAATCCAGACCTCTATTAATACCAGCTGGAGTGGTACTGAGCCCCTCTCACTCACCAGGAAAGAGCCAATTCAATCCAGTCCTTTATTAATACCAGCTGGAGTGGTACTGAGCCCCACTCATCACCAGGAAGGAGCCAATTCAAACCAGACCTCTATTAATACCAGCTGGAGTGGTACTGAGTCCCACTCAAACACCAGGAAAGAGCCAAATCAATCCAGACCTCTATTAATACCAGCTGGAGTGGTACTGAGTCCCACTCAAACACCAGGAAAGAGCCAAATCAATCCAGACCTCTATTAATACCAGCTGGAGTGGTACTGAGTCCCACTCACACACCAGGAAAGAGTCAATTCAAACCAGACCTCTATTAATACCAGCTGGAGTGGTACTGAGTCCCACTCACTCACCAGGAAAGAGTCAATTCAATCCAGACCTCTATTAATACCAGCTGGAGTGGTACTGAGTCCCACTCACTCACCAGGAAAGAGTCAATTCAATCCAGACCTCTATTAATACCAGCTGGAGTGTTACTGAGTCCCACTCACTCACCAGGAAAGAGTCAATTCAATCCAGACCTCTTATTAACACCAGCTGGAGAGGTACTGAGTCCCACTCACACACCAGGAAAGAGAAATATCAATCCAGACCTCTATAAATACCAGCTGCAGTGTAACTGAGTCCCACTCACACACCAGGAAAGAGAAATATCAATCCAGGCCTCTATAAATACCAGCAGAAGTGGTACTGAGCCCCACTCACACACCAGTAAAGAGTCTATTCAATCCATTCCTCTATTAATACCAGCTGGAGTTGTTCTGAGTCCCAGTCAAGCACCAGGAAAGAGCCAATCAATGCAGGACTCTATTCATACCAGCTGGAGAGGAACTGAGTCCCCCACACACACCAGGAAAGAGCCAAGTCAATCCAGGCGTCTATTCATGCCAGCTGGAGAGGAACTGAGTCCCACTCACACACCAGGAAGGCGCCAATTCAATCCAGACCTCTATTAATACCAGCTGGAGTGGTACTGAGCCCCTCTCACTCACCAGGAAAGAGCCAATTCAATCCAGTCCTCTATTAATACCAGCTGGAGTGGTACTGAGCCCCACTCATCACTAGGAAGGAGCGAATTCAAACCAGACCTCTATTAATACCAGCTGGAGTGGTACTGAGTCCCACTCAAACACCAGGAAAGAGCCAAATCAATCCAGACCTCTATTAATACCAGCTGGAGTGGTACTGAGTCCCACTCAAACACCAGGAAAGAGTCAATTCAATCCAGACCTCTTATTAACACCAGCTGGAGAGGTACTGAGTCCCACTCACACACCAGGAAAGAGAAATATCAATCCAGACCACTATAAATACCAGCTGCAGTGTAAATGAGTCCCACTCACACACCAGGAAAGAGAAATATCAATCCAGGCCTCTATAAATACCAGCAGAAGTGGTACTGAGCCCCACTCACACACCAGTAAAGAGTCTATTCAATCCATTCCTCTATTCATACCAGCTGGAGAGGAACTGAGTCCCCCACACACACCAGGAAAGAGCCAAGTCAATCCAGGCCTCTATTCATACCAGCTGGAGAGGAACTGAGTCCCCCACACACAGCAGGAAAGAGACAAATCAATCCAGGCCTCTATTCATACCAGCTGGAGAGGAACTGAGTCCCCCACACACACCAGGAAAGAGCCAAGTCAATCCAGGCCTCTATTCAGACCAGCTGGAGAGGAACTGAGTCCCCCACACACTGCAGGAAAGAGACAAATCAATCCAGGCGTCTATTCATACCAGCTGGAGAGGAACTGAGTCCCACTCACACACCAGGAAGGCGCCAATTCAATCCAGACCTCTATTAATACCAGCTGGAGTGGTACTGAGTCCCACTCACTCACCAGGAAAGAGCCAATTCAATCCAGTCCTCTATTAATACCAGCTGGAGTGGTACTGAGTCCCACTCAAACACCAGGAAAGAGCCAAATCAATCCAGACCTCTATTAATACCAGCTGGAGTGGTACTGAGTCCCACTCAAACACCAGGAAAGAGCCAAATCAATCCAGACCTCTATTAATACCAGCTGGAGTGGTACTGAGTCCCACTCACAAACACAGAAAGAGCCAGTTCAATCCAGGCCTCTATTAATACCCTCTGGAGTGGTACTGAGGCCCACCCGCACACCATGAAAGAGCCAATTCAATCCAGACCTCTATTAATACCAGCTGGAGTGGTACTGAGTCCCACTCACACACCAGGAAAGAGGCAATTCTATCCAGGCCTCTATTAATGCCAGCTGGAGTGGTACTGAGCCCCACTCACTCACCAGGAAAGAGCCAATTCAATCGAAACCTCCATGAACACCAGCTGGAGTGGTACTGAGTCCCACTCACACACCAGAAAAGAGGCAATTCTATCCAGGCCTCAATTAATACCAGCTGGAGTGGTACTGAGCCCCACTCACACACCAGGAAAGAGGCAATTCAATCCAGACCTCTTAATACCAGCTGGAGTGGGACTGAGTCCAACTCACACACCAGGAAAGAGCCAATTCAATCCAGACCTCTATGAATACCAGCTGGAGTGGTACTGAGTCACACTCACACACCAGGAAAGAGACAAATCAATCCAGACCTCTATTAATACCAGCTGGTGAGGTACTGAGCCCCACTCACACACCAGGAAAGAGGCAATTCAATCCAGACCTCTATTAATACCAGCTGGTGAGGTACTGAGCCCCACTCACACACCAGGAAAGAGGCAATTCTGTCCAGGCCTCTATTAATGCCAGCTGGAGTGGTACTGAGTCCCACTCACACACCAGGAAAGACGCAATTCAATCCAGACCTCTATTAATACCAGCTGGAGTGGTACTGAGTCCCACTCACACACCAGGAAAGAGCCAAATCAATCCAGACCTGTATTAATACCAGCTGGAGTGGTACTGAGTCCCACTCACACACCAGGAAAGAGGCAATTCAATCCAGACCTGTATTAATACCAGCTGGAGTGGTACTGAGTCCACTCACACACCAGGAAAGAGGCAATTCAATCCACACCTCGATAAATACCAGCTGGAGTGGGACTGAGTCCCACTCACACACCAGGAAAGAGCCAAATCAATCCAGACCTCTATTAATACCAGCTGGAGTGGAACTGAGTCTCACACACACACCAGGGAAGAGCCATTTCGATCCAGGGCTCTATCTATAGCGACTGGAGTGGCACCGAGTCCCCCTCACACACCAGAAAGAGTCAATTTAAACCATCCCTCTATTAATACCAGCTGGTGAGGTACTGAGCCCCACTCACACACCAGGAAAGAGGCAATTCTGTCCAGGCCTCTATTAATGCCAGCTGGAGTGGTACTGAGTCCCACTCACACACCAGGAAAGACGCAATTCAATCCAGATCTCTTAATACCAGCTGGAGTGGTACTGAGCCCCACTCACACACCAAGAAAGAGGCAATTCAATCCAGACCTCTATTAATACCAGCTGGAGTGGTACTGAGTCCCACTCACACACCAGGAAAGAGCCAAATCAATCCAGACCTGTATTAATACCAGCTGGAGTGGTACTGAGTCCCACTCACACACCAGGAAAGAGGCAATTCAATCCAGACCTCTATTAATACCAGCTGGAGTGGTACTGAGTCCCACTCACACACCAGGAAAGAGGCAATTCAATCCACACCTCGATAAATACCAGCTGGAGTGGGACTGAGTCCCACTCACACACCAGGAAAGAGCCAAATCAATCCAGACCTCTATTAATACCAGCTGGAGTGGAACTGAGTCTCACACACACACCAGGGAAGAGCCATTTCGATCCAGGGCTCTATCTATAGCGACTGGAGTGGCACCGAGTCCCCCTCACACACCAGAAAGAGTCAATTTAAACCATCCCTCTATTAATACCAGCTGGAGTGGTACTGAGTCTCACTCACACACCAGGGAAGAGCCATTTCGATCCAGGGCTCGATCTATAGCGACTGGAGTGGCACCGAGTCCCCCTCACACACCAGAAAGAGTCAATTTAAACCAGCCCACTATTAATACCAGCTGGAGTGGTACTGAGTCCCACTGACTCACCAGGAAGGAGCCAATTCAATGCAGACCTCTATTAATACCAGTTGGAGTGGTACTGAGTCCCACTCACTCACCAGTAAAGAGTCAATTCAATCCAGACCTCTTATTAACACCAGCTGGAGTGTAAATGAGTCCCACTCACACACCAGGAAAGAGAAATATCAATCCAGGCCTCTATAAATACCAGCAGAAGTGGTACTGAGCCCCACTCACACACCAGTAAAGAGTCTATTCAATCCAGGCCTCTATTCATACCAGCTGGAGAGGAACTGAGTCCCCCACACACACCAGGAAACAGCCAAGTCAATCCAGGCCTCTATTCATACCAGCTGGAGAGGAACTGAGTCCCCCACACACAGCAGGAAAGAGACAAATCAATCCAGGCCTCTATTCATACCAGCTGGAGAGGAACTGAGTCCCCCACACACACCAGGAAAGAGCCAAGTCAATCCAGGCCTCTATTCATACCAGCTGGAGAGGAGCTGAGTCCCCCACACACAGCAGGAAAGAGACAAATCAATCCAGGCCTCTATTCATACCAGCTGGAGAGGAACTGAGTCCCCCACACACACCAGGAAAGAGCCAAGTCAATCCAGGCTTCTATTCATACCAGCTGGAGAGGAACTGAGTCCCACTCACACACCAGGAAGGCGCCAATTCAATCCAGACCTCTATTAATACCAGCTGGAGTGGTACTGAGCCCCTCTCACTCACCAGGAAAGAGCCAATTCAATCCAGTCCTTTATTAATACCAGCTGGAGTGGTACTGAGCCCCACTCATCACCAGGAAGGAGCCAATTCAAACCAGACCTCTATTAATACCAGCTGGAGTGGTACTGAGTCCCACTCAAACACCAGGAAAGAGCCAAATCAATCCAGATCTCTATTCATACCAGCTGGAGAGGAACTGAGTCCCCCACACACACCAGGAAAGAGCCAAGTCAATCCAGGCTTCTATTCATACCAGCTGGAGAGGAACTGAGTCCCACTCACACACCAGGAAGGCGCCAATTCAATCCAGACCTCTATTAATACCAGCTGGAGTGGTACTGAGCCCCTCTCACTCACCAGGAAAGAGCCAATTCAATCCAGTCCTTTATTAATACCAGCTGGAGTGGTACTGAGCCCCACTCATCACCAGGAAGGAGCCAATTCAAACCAGACCTCTATTAATACCAGCTGGAGTGGTACTGAGTCCCACTCAAACACCAGGAAAGAGCCAAATCAATCCAGACCTCTATTAATACCAGCTGGAGTGGTACTGAGTCCCACTCAAACACCAGGAAAGAGCCAAATCAATCCAGACCTCTATTAATACCAGCTGGAGTGGTACTGAGTCCCACTCACACACCAGGAAAGAGTCAATTCAAACCAGACCTCTATTAATACCAGCTGGAGTGGTACTGAGTCCCACTCACTCACCAGGAAAGAGTCAATTCAATCCAGACCTCTATTAATACCAGCTGGAGTGGTACTGAGTCCCACTCACTCACCAGGAAAGAGTCAATTCAATCCAGACCTCTATTAATACCAGCTGGAGTGTTACTGAGTCCCACTCACTCACCAGGAAAGAGTCAATTCAATCCAGACCTCTTATTAACACCAGCTGGAGAGGTACTGAGTCCCACTCACACACCAGGAAAGAGAAATATCAATCCAGACCTCTATAAATACCAGCTGCAGTGTAACTGAGTCCCACTCACACACCAGGAAAGAGAAATATCAATCCAGGCCTCTATAAATACCAGCAGAAGTGGTACTGAGCCCCACTCACACACCAGTAAAGAGTCTATTCAATCCATTCCTCTATTAATACCAGCTGGAGTTGTTCTGAGTCCCAGTCAAGCACCAGGAAAGAGCCAATCAATGCAGGACTCTATTCATACCAGCTGGAGAGGAACTGAGTCCCCCACACACACCAGGAAAGAGCCAAGTCAATCCAGGCGTCTATTCATGCCAGCTGGAGAGGAACTGAGTCCCACTCACACACCAGGAAGGCGCCAATTCAATCCAGACCTCTATTAATACCAGCTGGAGTGGTACTGAGCCCCTCTCACTCACCAGGAAAGAGCCAATTCAATCCAGTCCTCTATTAATACCAGCTGGAGTGGTACTGAGCCCCACTCATCACCAGGAAGGAGCGAATTCAAACCAGACCTCTATTAATACCAGCTGGAGTGGTACTGAGTCCCACTCAAACACCAGGAAAGAGCCAAATCAATCCAGACCTCTATTAATACCAGCTGGAGTGGTACTGAGTCCCACTCAAACACCAGGAAAGAGCCAAATCAATCCAGACCTATATTAATACCAGCTGGAGGGGGACTGAGTCCCACTCACACACCAGGAAAGAGTCAATTCAAACCAGGCCTCGATAAATACCAGCAGGAGTGGTACTGAGTCCCACTCAAACACCAGGAAAGAGCCAAATCAATCCAGACCTCTATTAATACCCTCTGGAGTGGTACTGAGTCCCACTCACACACCAGGAAAGAGTCAATTCAAACCAGACCTCTATTAATACCAGCTGGAGTGGAACTGAGTCCCACTCACTCACCAGGAAAGAGTCAATTCAATCCAGACCTCTATTAATACCAGCTGGAGTGGTACTGAGTCCCACTCACTCACCAGGAAAGAGTCAATTCAATCCAGACCTCTATTAATACCAGCTGGAGTGGTACTGAGTCCCACTCACTCACCAGGAAAGAGTCAATTCAATCCAGACCTCTATTAATACCAGCTGGAGTGGTACTGAGTCCCACTCACTCACCAGGAAAGAGTCAATTCAATCCAGACCTCTATTAATACCAGCTGGAGTGGTACTGAGTCCCACTCACTCACCAGGAAAGAGTCAATTCAATCCAGACCTCTTATTAACCTCAGCTGGAGAGGTACTGAGTCCCACTCACACACCAGGAAAGAGCCAACTCAATCCAGACCTATATTAATACCAGCTGGAGTGGGACTGAGCCCCACTCACTCACCACGAAGGAGCCAATTCAATCCAGACCTCTATTAATACCAGCTGGAGTGGTACTGAGTCCCACTCACTCACCAGGAAAGAGTCAATTCAATCCAGACCTCTTATTAACACCAGCTGGAGAGGTACTGAGTCCCACTCACACACCAGGAAAGAGCCAACTCAATCCAGACCTATATTAATACCAGCTGGAGTGGGACTGAGCCCCACTCACTCACCACGAAGGAGCCAATTCAATCCAGACCTCTATTAATACCAGCTGGAGTGGTACTGAGTCCCACTCTCACACCAGGAAAGAGCCAATTCAATCCGGACCTCTATTAATACCAGCTGCAGTGGTACTGAGCCCCACTCACTCACCAGGATGGAGCCAATTCAATCCAGACCTCTATTAATACCAGCTGGAGTGGTACTGAGCCCCACACACTCACCAGGAAAGAGTCAATTCAATCCAGACCTCTATTAATACCAGATGGAGTGGTACTGAGTCCCACTCACACACGAGGAAAGAGCCAATTCAATCCAGGCCTCTATTGATACCAGCTGGAGTGGTACTGAGCCCCACTCACACACCAAGAAAGAGCCAATTGAATCAGAGCCTATATTAATAACAGCTGGAGTGGCACTGAGTCCCACACACACACCAGGAAAGAGCCAATTCAATCCGGGCCCCTATTAATACCAGCTGGAGTGGTACTGAGCCCCTCTCACACACCAGGGAAGGGCTAAATCAATACAGGTCTCCACTAATACCAGCTGGAGTGGGACTCAGTCTCACTCACAATCCAGGAAAGAGCCAATTCAATCCAGGCCTCTAATAATACCAGCTGGAGAGGTACTGAGTCCCACAAACACATCAGGAAAAAGCCAATTCAAACCAGGTTTCTATTAATATCAGCTGGAGAGGAATTGGGTCACAAGTCAGACAAGCAGAAAGCCAACTCAAGCAAGGCTTTTATTAATACCAGCTGGCGTGGCACTGAGGCCCACTCACACACCAGGAAAGAGCCAATTCAATCCAGGCCTCTATTAATAACAGCTGGAGTGGTACTGAGCCCCACTCACTCACCAGGAAAGAGTCAACTCAATTCAGACCTCTATTAATACCAGCTGGAGTGGGACTGAGTCCCACTCACACACCAGGAAAGAGGCAATTCAATCCAGGCGTCGATAAAAACCAGCTGGAGTGGTACTGAGTCCGAATCACACGCCAGGAAAGAGGCAATTCAATCCAGCTCTCTATTAATACCAGCTGGAGTGGTGCTGATCCCCACTCACACAGCAGGAAAGAGTCAATTCAATCCAGACCTCTATTAATACCAGCTGGAGTGGTACTGAGTCCACCTCAAACACCAGGAAAGAGTCAATTCAATCCACAGCTCGATAAATACCAGCTGGAGTGGGACTGAGTCTCACTGACTCACCAGGAAAGAGCCAATTCAATCCAGGCCTCAATTAATACCAGCTGGAGTGGTACTGAGCACCACTCACTCACCAGGAAAGATCCAAGTCAATCCAGGCCTCTATTAATACCAGCTGGAGTGGTACTGAGCCCCACTTACTCACCAGCAAAGAGCCAATTCAATCCACACCACAATAAATACCAGCTGGAGTGGGACTGAGCCCCACTCACTCACCTGGAAAGAGCCAAGTCAATCCAGGCCTCTATTAATACCAGCTGGAGTGGTACTGAGCCCCACTTACTCACCAGGAAAGAGCCAATTCAATCCAGGCCTCTATTAATACCAGCTGGAGTGGTACTCAGCCCCACTCACTCACCAGGATGGAGCCAATTCAATCCAGACCTCTATGAGTACAGGCTGGTGTGGTACTGAGCCCCACTCACTCACCAGGAAAGAGCCAATTCAATCCAGACCTCTATTAATTCCAGCTGGAGTGGTACTGAGTCCCACTCACACACCAGGAAAGAGCCAATTCAATCCAGACCTCTAATAATACCAGCTGGAGTGGGACTGAGCCCCACTCACTCACCAGGATGGAGCCAATTCAATCCAGACCTCTATTAATACCAGCTGGAGTGATACTGAGACCCACTCACTCACCAGGATGGAACCAATTCAATCCAGACCTCTATTAATACCAGGTGGAGTGATACTGAGCCCCACTCACTCACCAGGATGGAACCAATTCAATCCAGACCTCTATTAATACCAGCTGGAGTGGTACTGAGCCCCACTCACTCACCAGGAAGGAGCCAATTCAATCCAGACCTCTATTAATACCAGCTGGAGTGGGACTGAGCCCCAGTCAAACACCAGGATGGAGCCAATTCAATCCAGTCTATTAATAACAGCTGGAGTGTTACTGAGTCCCACTCACTCACCAGGAAAGAGTCAATTCAATCCAGACCTCTATTACTACCAGCTGGAGTGGTACTGAGTCCCACTCACTCACCAGGAAAGAGTCAATTCAATCCAGACCTCTTATTAACACCAGCTGGAGAGGTACTGAGTCCCACTCACACACCAGGAAAGAGAAATATCAATCCAGACCTCTATAATTACCAGCTGCAGTGTAACTGAGTCCCACTCACACACCAGGAAAGAGAAATATCAATCCAGGCCTCTATAAATACCAGCAGAAGTGGTACTGAGCCCCACTCACACACCAGTAAAGAGTCTATTCAATCCATACCTCTATTAATACCAGCTGGAGTGGTTCTGAGTCCCAGTCAAGCACCAGGAAAGAGCCACGTCAATCCAGGACTCTATTCATACCAGCTGGAGAGGAACTGAGTCCCCCACACACACCAGGAAAGAGCCAAGTCAATCCAGGCGTCTATTCATACCAGCTGGAGAGGAACTGAGTCCCACTCACACACCAGAAAGGCGCCAATTCAATCCAGACCTCTATTAATAGCAGCTGGAGTGGTACTGAGCCCCTCTCACTCACCAGGAAAGAGCCAATTCAATCCAGTCCTCTATTAATACCAGCTGGAGTGGTACTGAGCCCCACTCATCACCAGGAAGGAGCCAATTCAAACTAGACCTCTATTAATACCAGCTGGAGTGGTACTGAGTCCCACTCAAACACCAGGAAAGAGCCAAATCAATCCAGACCTCTATTAATACCAGCTGGAGTGGTACTGAGTCCCACTCAAACACCAGGAAAGAGCCAAATCAATCCAGACCTATATTAATACCAGCTGGAGTGGGACTGAGTCCCACTCACACACCAGGAAAGAGTCAATTCAAACCAGGCCTCGATAAATACCAGCTGGAGTGGTACTGAGTCCCACTCAAACACCAGGAAAGAGCCAAATCAATCCAGACCTCTATTAATACCCTCTGGAGTGGTACTGAGTCCCACTCACACACCAGGAAAGAGTCAATTCAAACCAGACCTCTATTAATACCAGCTGGAGTGGAACTGAGTCCCACTCACTCACCAGGAAAGAGTCAATTCAATCCAGACCTCTATTAATACCAGCTGGAGTGGTACTGAGTCCCACTCACTCACCAGGAAAGAGTCAATTCAATCCAGACCTCTATTAATACCAGCTGGAGTGGGACTGAGTCCCACTCACACACCAGGAAAGAGGCAATTCAATCCAGGCGTCGGTAAAAACCAGCTGGAGTGGTTCTGAGTCCGAATCACACGCCAGGAAAGAGGCAATTCAATCCAGCTCTCTATTAATACCAGCTGGAGTGGTGCTGATCCCCACTCACACAGCAGGAAAGAGTCAATTCAATCCAGACCTCTATTAATACCAGCTGGAGTGGTACTGAGTCCACCTCAAACACCAGGAAAGAGTCAATTCAATCCACAGCTCGATAAATACCAGCTGGAGTGGGACTGAGTCTCACTGACTCACCAGGAAAGAGCCAATTCAATCCAGGCCTCAATTAATACCAGCTGGAGTGGTACTGAGCACCACTCACTCACCAGGAAAGATCCAAGTCAATCCAGGCCTCTATTAATACCAGCTGGAGTGGTACTGAGCCCCACTTACTCACCAGGAAAGAGCCAATTCAATCCAGGCCTCAATTAATACCAGCTGGAGTGGTACTGAGCCCCCGTCACGCACCAGGAAAGAGCCAAGTCAATCCAGGCCTCTATTAATACCAGCTGAAGTGGTACTGAGCCCCACTCACACACCAGGATTGAGGCAATTCAATCCACACCTCAATAAATACCAGCTGGAGTGGGACTGAGCCCCACTCACTCACCAGGAAAGAGCCAAGTCAATCCAGGCCTCTATTAATACCAGCTGGAGTGGTACTGAGCCCCACTTACTCACCAGGAAAGAGCCAATTCAATCCAGGCCTCTATTAATACCAGCTGGAGTGGTACTCAGCCCCACTCACTCACCAGGATGGAGCCAATTCAATCCAGACCTCTATGAGTACAAGCTGGTGTGGTACTGAGCCCCACTCACTCACCAGGAAAGAGCCAATTCAATCCAGACCTCTATTAATTCCAGCTGGAGTGGTACTGAGTCCCACTCACACACCAGGAAAGAGCCAATTCAATCCAGACCTCTAATAATACCAGCTGGAGTGGTACTGAGCCCCACTCACTCACCAGGATGGAGCCAATTCAATCCAGACCTCTATTAATACCAGCTGGAGTGATACTGAGACCCACTCACTCACCAGGATGGAACCAATTCAATCCAGACCTCTATTAATACCAGCTGGAGTGGTACTGAGCCCCACTCACTCACCAGGAAGGAGCCAATTCAATCCAGACCTCTATTGATACCAGCTGGAGTGGTACTGAGCCCCAGTCAAACACCAGGATGGAGCCAATTCAATCCAGTCTATTAATAACAGCTGGAGTGGTACTGAGTCCCACTCACTCACCAGGATGGAGCCAATTCAATCCAGACCTCTATTAATACCAGCTGGAGTGGTACTGAGCCCCACTCACTCACCGGGAAAGAGCCAATTCAATCCAGACCTCTATGAGTACAAGCTGGTGTGGTACTGAGTCCCTCTGAAACACCAGGAAAGCGCCAAATCAATGCAGACCTCTATTAATACCAGCTGGAGTGGCACTGAGTCCCACTCACACACCAGGAAAGAGGCAATTCAATCCTTATCTCTATTAATACCAGCTGGAGTGGTACTGATCCCCACTCACACACCAGGAAGGAGCCAATTCAAACCAATCCTCTTTTGATACCAGCTGGAGTGGAACTGAGTCCCACTCACACACCAGGAAAGAGTCAATTCAAACCAGGCTTCTATTAATACCAGCTGGAGAGGTACTGAGTCCCACTCACATACCAGGAAAGAGTCAATTCAATCCAGATCTATATTAATACCAGCTGGAGTGGTACTGCGTCCCATTCACACACCAGGAAAGAGTCAATTCAAACCAGGCCTCTATTAATACCAGCTGGAGTGGACCTGAGTCCCACTCACACACCAGGAAAGAGCCAATTCAATCCAGACCTCTTAATACCAGCTGGAGTGGGACTGAGCCCCACTCACTCACCAGGATGGAGCCAATTCAATCCAGACCTCTATTAATACCAGCTGGAGTGATACTGAGACCCACTCACTCACCAGGATGGAACCAATTCAATCCAGACCTCTATTAATACCAGCTGGAGTGGTACTGAGCCCCACTCACTCACCAGGAAGGAGCCAATTCAATCCAGACCTCTATTGATACCAGCTGGAGTGGTACTGAGCCCCAGTCAAACACCAGGATGGAGCCAATTCAATCCAGTCTATTAATAACAGCTGGAGAGGAACTGAGTCCCCCACACACACCAGGAAAGAGCCAAGTCAATCCAGGCGTCTATTCATACCAGCTGGAGAGGAACTGAGTCCCACTCACACACCAGGAAGGCGCCAATTCAATCCAGACCTCCACTAATACCAGCTGGAGTGGGACTCAGTCTCACTCACAATCCAGGAAAGAGCCAATTCAATCCAGGCCTCTAATAATACCAGCTGGAGTGGTACTGAGTCCCACAAACACACCAGGAAAAAGCCAATTCAAACCAGGTTTCTATTAATATCAACTGGAGTGGAATTGGGTCACAAGTCACACTAGCAGAAAGCCAACTCAAGCAAGGATTTTATTAATACCAGCTGGCGTGGCACTGAGGCCCACTCACACACCAGGAAAGAGCCAATCCAATCCAGGCCTCTATTAATAACAGCTGGAGTGGTACTGAGCCCCACTCACTCACCGGGAAAGAGCCAATTCAATCCAGACCTCTATGAGTACAAGCTGGTGTGGTACTGAGTCCCTCTGAAACACCAGGAAAGCGCCAAATCAATGCAGACCTCTATTAATACCAGCTGGAGTGGCACTGAGTCCCACTCACACACCAGGAAAGAGGCAATTCAATCCTTATCTCTATTAATACCAGCTGGAGTGGTACTGATCCCCACTCACACACCAGGAAGGAGCCAATTCAAACCAATCCTCTTTTGATACCAGCTGGAGTGGAACTGAGTCCCACTCACACACCAGGAAAGAGTCAATTCAAACCAGGCTTCTATTAATACCAGCTGGAGAGGTACTGAGTCCCACTCACATACCAGGAAAGAGTCAATTCAATCCAGATCTATATTAATACCAGCTGGAGTGGTACTGCGTCCCATTCACACACCAGGAAAGAGTCAATTCAAACCAGGCCTCTATTAATACCAGCTGGAGTGGACCTGAGTCCCACTCACACACCAGGAAAGAGCCAATTCAATCCAGACCTCTTAATACCAGCTGGAGTGGGACTGAGCCCCACTCACTCACCAGGATGGAGCCAATTCAATCCAGACCTCTATTAATACCAGCTGGAGTGATACTGAGACCCACTCACTCACCAGGATGGAACCAATTCAATCCAGACCTCTATTAATACCAGCTGGAGTGGTACTGAGCCCCACTCACTCACCAGGAAGGAGCCAATTCAATCCAGACCTCTATTGATACCAGCTGGAGTGGTACTGAGCCCCAGTCAAACACCAGGATGGAGCCAATTCAATCCAGTCTATTAATAACAGCTGGAGAGGAACTGAGTCCCCCACACACACCAGGAAAGAGCCAAGTCAATCCAGGCGTCTATTCATACCAGCTGGAGAGGAACTGAGTCCCACTCACACACCAGGAAGGCGCCAATTCAATCCAGACCTCCACTAATACCAGCTGGAGTGGGACTCAGTCTCACTCACAATCCAGGAAAGAGCCAATTCAATCCAGGCCTCTAATAATACCAGCTGGAGTGGTACTGAGTCCCACAAACACACCAGGAAAAAGCCAATTCAAACCAGGTTTCTATTAATATCAACTGGAGTGGAATTGGGTCACAAGTCACACTAGCAGAAAGCCAACTCAAGCAAGGATTTTATTAATACCAGCTGGCGTGGCACTGAGGCCCACTCACACACCAGGAAAGAGCCAATCCAATCCAGGCCTCTATTAATAACAGCTGGAGTGGTACTGAGCCCCACTCACTCACCAGGAAAGAGTCAACTCAATTCAGACCTCTATTAATACCAGCTGGAGTGGGACTGAGTCCCACTCACACACCAGGAAAGAGGCAATTCAATCCAGGCGTCGATAAAAACCAGCTGGAGTGGTACTGAGTCCGAATCACACGCCAGGAAAGAGGCAATTCAATCCAGCTCTCTATTAATACCAGCTGGAGTGGTGCTGATCCCCACTCACACAGCAGGAAAGAGTCAATTCAATCCAGACCTCTATTAATACCAGCTGGAGTGGTACTGAGTCCACCTCAAACACCAGGAAAGAGTCAATTCAATCCACAGCTCGATAAATACCAGCTGGAGTGGGACTGAGTCTCACTGACTCACCAGGAAAGAGCCAATTCAATCCAGGCCTCAATTAATACCAGCTGGAGTGGTACTGAGCACCACTCACTCACCAGGAAAGATCCAAGTCAATCCAGGCCTCTATTAATACCAGCTGGAGTGGTACTGAGCCCCACTTACTCACCAGGAAAGAGCCAATTCAATCCAGGCCTCAATTAATACCAGCTGGAGTGGTACTGAGCCCCAGTCACACACCAGGAAAGAGCCAAGTCAATCCAGGCCTCTATTAATACCAGCTGAAGTGGTACTGAGCCCCACTCACACACCAGGATTGAGGCAATTCAATCCACACCTCAATAAATACCAGCTGGAGTGGGACTGAGCCCCACTCACTCACCAGGAAAGAGCCAAGTCAATCCAGGCCTCTATTAATACCAGCTGGAGTGGTACTGAGCCCCACTTACTCACCAGGAAAGAGCCAATTCAATCCAGGCCTCTATTAATACCAGCTGGAGTGGTACTCAGCCCCACTCACTCACCAGGATGGAGACAATTCAATCCAGACCTCTATGAGTACAAGCTGGTGTGGTACTGAGCCCCACTCACTCACCAGGAAAAGAGCCAATTCAATCCAGACCTCTATTAATACCAGCTGGAGTGGTACTGAGTCCCACTCACACACCAGGAAAGAGCCAATTCAATCCAGACCTCTAATAATACCAGCTGGAGTGGTACTGAGCCCCACTCACTCACCAGGATGGAGCCAATTCAATCCAGACCTCTATTAATACCAGCTGGAGTGATACTGAGACCCACTCACTCACCAGGATGGAACCAATTCAATCCAGACCTCTATTAATACCAGCTGGAGTGATACTGAGCCCCACTCACTCACCAGGATGGAACCAATTCAATCCAGACCTCTATTAATACCAGCTGGAGTGGTACTGAGCCCCACTCACTCACCAGGAAGGAGCCAATTCAATCCAGACCTCTATTAATACCAGCTGGAGTGGTACTGAGCCCCAGTCAAACACCAGGATGGAGCCAATTCAATCCAGTCTATTAATAACAGCTGGAGTGGTACTGAGTCCCACTCACTCACCAGGATGGAGCCAATTCAATCCAGACCTCTATTAATACCAGCTGGAGTGGTACTGAGCCCCACTCACTCACCGGGAAAGAGCCAATTCAATCCAGACCTCTATGAGTACAAGCTGGTGTGGTACTGAGTCCCACTCAAACACCAGGAAAGCGCCAAATCAATGCAGACCTCTATTAATACCAGCTGGAGTGGCACTGATCCCCACTCACACACCAGGAAGGAGCCAATTCAAACCAATCCTCTTTTGATACCAGCTGGAGTGGAACTGAGTCCCACTCACACACCAGGAAAGAGTCAATTCAAACCAGGCTTCTATTAATACCAGCTGGAGAGGTACTGAGTCCCACTCACATACCAGGAAAGAGTCAATTCAATCCAGATCTCTATTAATACCAGCTGGAGTGGTACTGCGTCCCATTCACACACCAGGAAAGAGTCAATTCAAACCAGGCCTCTATTAATACCAGCTGGAGTGGACCTGAGTCCCACTCACACACCAGGAAAGAGCCAATTCAATCCAGACCTCTTAATACCAGCTGGAGTGGTACTGAGCCCCTCTCACTCACCAGGAAGGAGCCAATTCAATCTAGACCTCTTAATACCAGCTGGGGTGGGACTGAGCCCCATTCAATCACCAGGAAGGAGCCAATTCAATCCAGACCTCTATTAACACCAGCTGGAGTGGTACTGAGTCCCACTCACTCACCAGTAAAGAGTCAATTCAATCCAGAACTCTATTAACACAAGCTGGAGTGGTACTGAGCCCCACTCACTCACCAAGAATGAGCCAATTCAATCCAGACCTCTGCGAGTACAAGCTGGTGTGGTACGGAGTCCCACTCAAACACCAGGAAAGAGCCAAATCAATCCAGACCTCTATTAATACCAGCTGGAGTGGTACTGAGTCCCACTCACACACCAGGAAAGAGGCAATTCAATCCACACCTCGATAAATACCAGCTGGAGTGGGACTGAGTCCCACTCACACACCAGGAAAGAGGCAATTCTGTTCAGGCCTCTTTTGATACCAGCTGGAGTGGACCTGAGTCCCATTCACACACCAGGAAAGAGTCAATTCAAACCAGGCCTCTATTAATACCAGCTGGAGTGGACCTGAGTCCCATTCATACACCAGGAAAGGGTCAATTCATACCAGGCCTCTATTAATACCAGCTGGAGTGGAACTGAGTCCCACTCACACACCAGGAAAGAGGCAAATCCAACCAGGTCTCTATTAATACCAGCTGGAGTGGAACTGAGCCCCACTCACACACCAGGAAAGAGTCAATTCAAACCAGGTCTCTATTAATACCAGCTGGAGTGTTACTGAGCCCCACTCACACACCAGGGAAGAGCCAATTCAATCCAGACCTCTATTAATACCAGCTGGAGTGGGACTGAGTCCCACTCAATCACCAGGAAAGAGTCAATTCAATCCAGACCTCTTATAAACACCAGCTGGAGAGGTACTGAGCCCCACTCACACACCAGGAAAGAGCCAATTCAATCCAGCCCTCTATAAATACCAGCTGGAGTGGTACTGAGTCCCACTCACACACCAGGGAAGAGCCAATTCAATCCAGACCTCTATTTATACCAGCTGGAGAGGTACTGAGTCCCACTCACAGACAAGGAAAGAGTCAATTCAAAGCAGGGTTCTATTAATACCAGCTGGAGTGGAACTGAGTCCCACTCACATCCCAGGAAAGAGTCAATTCAATCCAGTACTCTATTAATACCAGCTGGAGTGGACCTGAGTCCCATTCACACACCAGGAAAGAGTCAATTCAAACCAGGCCTCTATTAATACCAGCTGGAGTGGAACTGAGTCCCACACACACACCAGGAAAGAGTCAATTCAATCCAGACCTCTTAATAACAGCTGGAGTGGGACTGAGCCCCACTTAATCACCAGGAAAGAGCCAATTCAATCCAGACCTCTATTAATACCAGCTGGAGTGGTACTGAGTCCCTTCTCACACACCAGGAAAGAGCCAATTCAATCCAGACCTCTATTAATACCAGCTGGAGTGGTACTGAGACCCACTCACACACCAGGAAAGAGCCAATTCAATCCAGACCTCTATTAATACCAGCTGGAGTGGTACTGAGTCCCACTCACTCACCAGGAAAGAGTCAATTCAATCCAGGCCTCTATTAATACCAGCTGGAGTGGTACTGAGCCCCACTCACTCACCAGGAAAGAGCCAATTCAATCCAGACCTCTATGAGTACAAGCTGGTGTGGTACTGAGCCACACTCACTCACCAGGATGGAGCCAATTCAATCCAGACCTCTATTAATACCAGCTGGAGTGGTACTGAGCCCCACTCACACACCACGAAAGAGCCAATTCAATCCAGACCTCTATTAATACCAGCTGGAGTGGTACCGAGCCCCACTCACACACCAGGAAAGAGCTAATTCAATCCAGACCTCTATTAATACCAGCTGGAGTGGTACTGAGTCCCACTCACTCACCAGGAAAGAGGCAATTCAATCCAGGCCTCAATTAATACCAGCTGGAGTGGTACTGAGCCCCACTCACTCACCAGAAAAGAGCCAATTCAAAACAGACCTCTACGAGTACAAGCTGTTGTGGTACTGAGTCCCATTCACACACCAGCTAAGAGGCAATTCAATCCCGGTCTCAATGAATATGCAGCTGGAGTGGTACTGAGTCCCACTCACACACCAGGAAAGAGCCAAATCAATCCAGACATCTATTAATACCAGCTGGAGTGGTACAGAGTCCGGCTCACACACCAGGAAAGAGCCAATTAAATCCAGACCTCTATTAATACCAGCTGGAGTGTTACCGAGTCCCACTCACACACCAGGAAAGAGGCAATTCAATCCAGACCTCTATTCATACCAGCTGGAGTGTTACCGAGTCCCACTCACACACCAGGAAAGAGGCAATTCAATCCAGGCCTCTATTAATACCAGCTGGAGTGGGACTGAGTCCCACTCACACACCAGGAAAGAGGCAATTCAATCCAGACCTCTATTCATCCCAGCTGGAGTGTTACCGAGTCCCACTCACACACCAGGAAAGAGGCAATTCAATCCAGGCCTCTATTAATACCAGCTGCAGTGGTACTGAGTCCCACTCACACACCAGGAAAGAGCCAATTCAATCCAGACCTCGATTCATACCAGCTGAAGTGGTACTGAGCCCCACTCACACACCAGGAAAGAGCCAATTCAATCCAGGCCTCTATAAATACCAGCTGAAGTGGTACTGAGCCCCATTCACACAGCAGGATTGAGGCAATTCAATCCACACCTCGATAAATACCAGCTGGAGTGGGACTGAGCCCCACTCACACACCAGGAAAGAGCCAATTCAATCCAGACATCTTAATGCCAGCTAGAGTGGGACTGAGTCCAACTCAATCACCAGTAAGGAGGCAATTCAATCCAGACCTCTATTAACACCAGCTGGAGTGGTACTGAGTCCCACTCACACACCAGGAAAGAGGCAATTCAATCCACACCTCTATTAATACCAGCTGGAGTGGTACTGAGTCCCACTCACACACCAGGAAAGAGGCAATTCAATCCACACCTCTATTAATACCAGCTGGAGTGGTTCTGAGCCCCACTCACACAACAGGGAAGAGCCAATTCAATCCAGGCATCTATTAATACCAGCTGGAGTGGTTCTGAGCCCCAGTCACACACCAGGAAAGATCCAAGTCAATCCAGTCCTCTATTAATACCAGCTGGAGAGGTACTGAGTCCCACTCACACACGCGGAAAGAGTCAATTCAAACCAGGTCTCTATTAACACCAGCTGGAGTGGGAGTGAGCCCCACTCAATCACCAGGAATGAGCCAATTAAATCCAGACCTCTATTAATACCAGCTGGAGTGTTACCGAGTCCCACTCACACACCAGGAAAGAGGCAATTCAATCCAGACCTCTATTCATACCAGCTGGAGTGTTTTTAGTCCCACTCACACACCAGGAAAGAGGCAATTCAATCCAGGCCTCTATTAATACCAGCTGGAGTGGGACTGAGTCCCACTCACTCACCAGGAAAGAGCCAATTCAATCCAGACCTCTATTAACACCAGCTGGAGTGGTACTGAGCCCCACTCACACACCAGGAAAGAGGCAATTCAATCCACACCTCTATTAATACCAACTGGAGTGGGACTGAGTCCCACTCAAACACCAGGAAAGAGGCAATTCAATCCACACCTCTATTAATACCAACTGGAGTGGTTCTGAGCCCCACTCACACAGCAGGGAAGAGCCAATTCAATCCACACCTCTATTAATACCAGCTGGAGTGGTTCTGAGCCCCAGTCACGCACCAGGAAAGAGCCAGGTAAATCCAGGCCTCTATTCATACCAGCTGGAGTGGAACTGAGTCCCCCACACACACCAGGAAAGATCCAAGTCAATCCAGTCCTCTAATAATACCAGCTGGAGAGGTACTGAGTCGCACTCACACACTCGGAAAGAGTCAATTCAAACCAGGTCTCTATTAATACCAGCTGGAGTGGAACTGAGTCCGACTCACACACCAGGAAAGAGCCAATAAAATCCAGACATCTATTAATACCAGCTGGAGTGGAACTGAGTCCCACTCACACACCAGGGAAGAGCCAATTCAAGCCAGGCCTCTATTAATACCAGCTGGCGCGTACGGAGCCCCACTCACACACCAGGAAAGAGCCAATCCAATCCAGACCTCTTAATACCAGCTGGAGTGGGACTGAGCCCCACTCAATCACCAGGAAGCAGCCAATTCAATCCAGACATCTATTAACACCAGCTGGAGTGGTACTGAGTCCCACTCACTCACCAGTAAAGAGGCAATTCAATCCACACCTCGATAAATACCAGCTGGAGTGGGACTGAGTCCCACTCACACACCAGGAAAGAGGCAATTCAATCCACACCTCTATTAATACCAGCTGGAATGGTTGTGAGCCCCACTCACACACCAGGAAGAGCCAATTCAATCCAGACCTCTATTAATACCAGCTGGAGTGGTACTGAGCCCCACTCACACACCAGGAAAGAGCCAATTCAATCCAGACCTCTACTAATACCAGCTGGAGTGGGACTGAGCCCCACTCACTCACCAGGATGGAGGCAATTCAATCCAGACCTCTATTGATAACAGCTAGAGTGGTACTGAGTCCCACTCACACACCAGGAAAGAGCCAATTCAATCCAGGCCTCTATAAATACCAGCTGAAGTGGTACTGAGTCCCACTCACACACGCGGAAAGAGTCAATTCAAACCAGGTCTCTATTAACACCAGCTGGAGTGGGACTGAGCCCCACTCAATCACCAGGAAGGAGCCAATTAAATCCAGACCTCTATTAATACCAGCTGGAGTGTTACCGAGTCCCACTCACACACCAGGAAAGAGGCAATTCAATCCAGACCTCTATTCATACCATTTGGAGTGTTTTTAGTCCCACTCACACACCAGGAAAGAGGCAATTCAATCCAGGCCTCTATTAATACCAGCTGGAGTGGGAGTGAGTCCCACTCACACACCAGGAAAGAGTCAATTAAATCCATGTCTCTATTAATGCCAGCTGAAGTGGTACTGAGCCCCACTCACACACCAGGAAAGAGCCAATTCAATCCAGGCCTCTATAAATACCAGCTGAAGTGGTACTGAGCCCCACTCACACACCAGGATTGAGGCAATTCAATCCACACCTCGATAAATACCAGCTGGAGTGGGACTGTGCCCCACTCATACACCAGGAAAGAGCCAATTCAATCCAGACATCTTAATGCCAGCTGGAGTGGGACTGAGCCCCACTCAATCACCAGGAAAGAGCCAATTCAATCCAGACCTCTATTAACACCAGCTGGAGTGGTACTGAGTCCCACTCAAACACCAGGAAAGAGGCAATTCAATCCACAACTCTATTAATACCAACTGGAGTGGTTCTGAGCCCCACTCACACACCAGGAAAGAGCCAATTCAATCCATACCTCTATTAATACCAGCTGGAGTGGGACTGAGTCCCACTCACTCACCAGGAAAGAGCCAATTCAATCCAGACCTCTATTAACACCAGCTGGAGTGGTACTGAGTCCCACTCAAACACCAGGAAAGAGGCAATTCAATCCAGACCTCTATTCATACCAACTGGAGTGGTTCTGAGCCCCACTCACACAACAGGGAAGAGCCAATTCAATCCACACCTCTATTAATACCAGCTGGAGTGGTACTGAGTCCCAGTCACGCACCAGGAAAGAGCCAGGTAAATCCAGGCCTCTATTCATAACAGCTGGAGTGGAACTGAGTCCCCCACACACACCAGGAAAGATCCAAGTCAATCCAGTCCTCTATTAATACCAGCTGGAGAGGTACTGAGTCCCACTCACACACTCGGAAAGAGTCAATTCAAACCAGGTCTCTATTAATACCAGCTGGAGTGGTACTGAGTCCGACTCACACACCAGGAAAGAGCCAATAAAATCCAGACATCTATTAATACCAGCTGGAGTGGAACTGAGTCCCACTCACACACCAGGGAAGAGCCAATTCAATCCAGGCCTCTATTAATACCAGCTGGCGCGTACGGAGCCCCACTCACACACCAGGAAAGAGCCAATTCAATCCAGACATCTTAATGCCAGCTGGAGTGGTACTGAGTCCCACTCACTCACCAGTAAAGAGGCAATTCAATCCAGACCTCGATAAATACCAGCTGGAGTGGGACTGAGTCCCACTCACACACCAGGAAAGAGGCAATTCAATCCACACCTCTATTAATACCAGCTGGAGTGGTTGTGAGCCCCACTCATTCACCAGGAAGGAGCCAATTCAAACCAGGTCTCTATTAACACCAGCTGGAGTGGTACTGAGTCCCACTCACTCACCAGTAAAGAGGCAATTCAATCCACACCTCGATAAATACCAGCTGGCGTGGTACTGAGTCCCACTCACACACCAGGAAGAGCAAATTCAATCCATACCACTATTAATACCAGCTGGAGTGGTACTGAGCCCCACTCACTCACCAGGAAGGAGCCAATTCAAACCAGGTCTCTATTAATACCAGCTGGAGTGGTACTGAGCCCCACTCACTCACCAGGATGGAGGCAATTCAATCCAGACCTCTATTGATAACAGCTAGAGTGGTACCGAGACCCACTGACACACCAGGAAAGAGCCAATTCAATCCAGGCCTCTATAAATACCAGCTGAAGTGGTACTGAGTCCCACTCACACACAGGAAAGAGCCATTTCAATCCAGGCCTCGATTAATACCAGCTGGAGTGGTACGGAGCCCCAGTCACGCACCAGGAAAGAGCCAAATCAATCCAGACCTCTATTAATACCAGCTGGAGAGGTACTGATCCCCACTCACACACCAGGAAAGAGTCAATTCAATCCAGACCTCTCTTAACACCAGCTGGAGTGGTACTGAGTCCCACTCACACACCAGGAAAGAGCCAATTCAATCCAGACATCTTAATGCCAGCTGGAGTGGTACTGAGCCCCACTCACACACCAGGGAAGAGCCAATTCAATCCATAGCTCTATTGATACCAGCTGGAGTGGTACTGAGCCCCACTCACACACCAGGAAAGAGTCAATTCAATCCAGACATCTCTTAACACCAGCTGGAGTGGTACTGAGTCCCACTCACACACCAGGAAAGAGCCAATTCAATCCAGACATCTTAATGCCAGCTGGAGTGGTACTGAGCCCCACTCACACACCAGGGAAGAGCCAATTCAATCCAGACCTCTATTAATACCAGCTGGAGTGGGACTGAGTCCCACTCACTCACCAGGAAAGAGTCAATTCAATCCAGGCATCTATTAATACCAACTGGAGTGGTTCTGAGCCCCAGTGACGCACCAGGAAAGAGCCAAGTCAATCCAGGCCTCTATTCATACCAGCTGGAGTGGAACTGAGTCCCACTCACACACCAGGAATGAGCCAAGTCAATCCAGGCCTCTATTCATACCAGCTGGAGTGGACCTGAGTCCCACTCACACACTAGGAAAGAGTCATTTCAAACCAGGTCTCTAGTAACACCAGCTGGAGTGGTACTGAGTCCCACTCACTCACCAGTAAAGAGGCAATTCAATCCACACCTCGATAAATACCAGCTGGAGTGGGACTGAGTCCCACTCACACACCAGGAAAGATTGAATTCAATCCAGACCTCTATTAATACCAGCTGGAGTGGGACTGAGTCCCACTCACACAACAGGAAAGAGGCAATTCAATCCCGACCTCTATCAATAGCAGCTGGAATGGTACTGAGCCCCACTCACACAACAGGAAAGAGGCTATTCAATCCACACCTCTATTAACACCAGCTGGAGTGGTACTGAGCCCCACTCACACACCCGGAAAGAGCCAATTCAATCCAGACCTCTACTAATACCAGCTGGAGTGGTACTGAGCCCCACTCACTCACCAGGATGGAGGCAATTCAACCCAGACCTCTATTAATAGCAGCTGGAGTGGTCCTGAGTCCCACTCACACACCAGGATTGAGGCAATTCAATCCACACCTCGATAAATACCAGCTGGAGTGGTACTGAGCACCACTCACACACCAGGAAAGAGCCAATTCAATCCAGGCCTCTATTAATACCAGCTGGAGTGGTACAGATCCCCACTCACACACCAGGAAGGAGCCAAGTCAATCCAGGCCTCTATAAATACCAGCTGATGTGGTACTGAGTCCCACTCACACACAGGAAAGAGCCATTTCAATCCAGGCCTCGATTAATACCAGCTGGAGTGGTACAGATCCCCACTCACACACCAGGAAGGAGCCAAGTCAATCCAGGCCTCTATAAATACCAGCTGAAGTGGTACTGAGTCCCACTCACACACAGGAAAGAGCCATTTCAATCCAGGCCTCGATTAATACCAGCTGGAGTGGTACGGAGCCCCAGTCACGCACCAGGAAAGAGCCAAATCAATCCAGACCTCTATTAATACCAGCTGGAGAGGTACTGATCCCCACTCACACACCAGGAAAGAGTCAATTCAATCCAGACATCTCTTAACACCAGCTGGAGTGGTACTGAGTCCCACTCACACCAGGAAAGAGGCAAATGAATCCAGGATTCTATCAATACCAGCTGGAGAGGTACTGAGTCCCACTCACACACCAGGAAAGAGCCAATTCAATCCAGACGTCTATTAATACCAGCTGCAGAGGTACTGAGTCCCACTCACACACCAGGAAAGAGCTAATTCAATCCAGGCCTCTATCAATACCAGCTGGAGAGGTACTGAGTCCCACTCACACACCAGGAAAGAGCCAATTCAATCCAGACGTCTATTAATACCAGCTGGAGTGGTACTGAGTCCCACTCAAACACCAGGAAAGAGGCAATTCAATCCACAACTCTATTAATACCAACTGGAGTGGTTCTGAGCCCCACTCACACACCAGGAAAGAGCCAATTCAATCCATACCTCTATTAATACCAGCTGGAGTGGGACTGAGTCCCACTCACTCACCAGGAAAGAGCCAATTCAATCCAGACCTCTATTAACACCAGCTGGAGTGGTACTGAGTCCCACTCAAACACCAGGAAAGAGGCAATTCAATCCAGACCTCTATTCATACCAACTGGAGTGGTTCTGAGCCCCACTCACACAACAGGGAAGAGCCAATTCAATCCACACCTCTATTAATACCAGCTGGAGTGGTACTGAGTCCCAGTCACGCACCAGGAAAGAGCCAGGTAAATCCAGGCCTCTATTCATAACAGCTGGAGTGGAACTGAGTCCCCCACACACACCAGGAAAGATCCAAGTCAATCCAGTCCTCTATTAATACCAGCTGGAGAGGTACTGAGTCCCACTCACACACTCGGAAAGAGTCAATTCAAACCAGGTCTCTATTAATACCAGCTGGAGTGGTACTGAGTCCGACTCACACACCAGGAAAGAGCCAATAAAATCCAGACATCTATTAATACCAGCTGGAGTGGAACTGAGTCCCACTCACACACCAGGGAAGAGCCAATTCAATCCAGGCCTCTATTAATACCAGCTGGCGCGTACGGAGCCCCACTCACACACCAGGAAAGAGCCAATTCAATCCAGACATCTCTTAACACCAGCTGGAGTGGTACTGAGTCCCACTCACACACCAGGAAAGAGCCAATTCAATCCAGACATCTTAATGCCAGCTGGAGTGGTACTGAGCCCCACTCACACACCAGGGAAGAGCCAATTCAATCCAGACCTCTATTAATACCAGCTGGAGTGGGACTGAGTCCCACTCACTCACCAGGAAAGAGTCAATTCAATCCAGGCATCTATTAATACCAACTGGAGTGGTTCTGAGCCCCAGTGACGCACCAGGAAAGAGCCAAGTCAATCCAGGCCTCTATTCATACCAGCTGGAGTGGAACTGAGTCCCACTCACACACCAGGAATGAGCCAAGTCAATCCAGGCCTCTATTCATACCAGCTGGAGTGGACCTGAGTCCCACTCACACACTAGGAAAGAGTCATTTCAAACCAGGTCTCTAGTAACACCAGCTGGAGTGGTACTGAGTCCCACTCACTCACCAGTAAAGAGGCAATTCAATCCACACCTCGATAAATACCAGCTGGAGTGGGACTGAGTCCCACTCACACACCAGGAAAGATTGAATTCAATCCAGACCTCTATTAATACCAGCTGGAGTGGGACTGAGTCCCACTCACACAACAGGAAAGAGGCAATTCAATCCCGACCTCTATCAATAGCAGCTGGAATGGTACTGAGCCCCACTCACACAACAGGAAAGAGGCTATTCAATCCACACCTCTATTAACACCAGCTGGAGTGGTACTGAGCCCCACTCACACACCCGGAAAGAGCCAATTCAATCCAGACCTCTACTAATACCAGCTGGAGTGGTACTGAGCCCCACTCACTCACCAGGATGGAGGCAATTCAACCCAGACCTCTATTAATAGCAGCTGGAGTGGTCCTGAGTCCCACTCACACACCAGGATTGAGGCAATTCAATCCACACCTCGATAAATACCAGCTGGAGTGGTACTGAGCACCACTCACACACCAGGAAAGAGCCAATTCAATCCAGGCCTCTATTAATACCAGCTGGAGTGGTACAGATCCCCACTCACACACCAGGAAGGAGCCAAGTCAATCCAGGCCTCTATAAATACCAGCTGATGTGGTACTGAGTCCCACTCACACACAGGAAAGAGCCATTTCAATCCAGGCCTCGATTAATACCAGCTGGAGTGGTACAGATCCCCACTCACACACCAGGAAGGAGCCAAGTCAATCCAGGCCTCTATAAATACCAGCTGAAGTGGTACTGAGTCCCACTCACACACAGGAAAGAGCCATTTCAATCCAGGCCTCGATTAATACCAGCTGGAGTGGTACGGAGCCCCAGTCACGCACCAGGAAAGAGCCAAATCAATCCAGACCTCTATTAATACCAGCTGGAGAGGTACTGATCCCCACTCACACACCAGGAAAGAGTCAATTCAATCCAGACATCTCTTAACACCAGCTGGAGTGGTACTGAGTCCCACTCACACCAGGAAAGAGGCAAATGAATCCAGGATTCTATCAATACCAGCTGGAGAGGTACTGAGTCCCACTCACACACCAGGAAAGAGCCAATTCAATCCAGACGTCTATTAATACCAGCTGCAGAGGTACTGAGTCCCACTCACACACCAGGAAAGAGCTAATTCAATCCAGGCCTCTATCAATACCAGCTGGAGAGGTACTGAGTCCCACTCACACACCAGGAAAGAGCCAATTCAATCCAGACGTCTATTAATACCAGCTGGAGTGGTACTGAGTCCCACTCAAACACCAGGAAAGAGGCAATTCAATCCACAACTCTATTAATACCAACTGGAGTGGTTCTGAGCCCCACTCACACACCAGGAAAGAGCCAATTCAATCCATACCTCTATTAATACCAGCTGGAGTGGGACTGAGTCCCACTCACTCACCAGGAAAGAGCCAATTCAATCCAGACCTCTATTAACACCAGCTGGAGTGGTACTGAGTCCCACTCAAACACCAGGAAAGAGGCAATTCAATCCAGACCTCTATTCATACCAACTGGAGTGGTTCTGAGCCCCACTCACACAACAGGGAAGAGCCAATTCAATCCACACCTCTATTAATACCAGCTGGAGTGGTACTGAGTCCCAGTCACGCACCAGGAAAGAGCCAGGTAAATCCAGGCCTCTATTCATAACAGCTGGAGTGGAACTGAGTCCCCCACACACACCAGGAAAGATCCAAGTCAATCCAGTCCTCTATTAATACCAGCTGGAGAGGTACTGAGTCCCACTCACACACTCGGAAAGAGTCAATTCAAACCAGGTCTCTATTAATACCAGCTGGAGTGGTACTGAGTCCGACTCACACACCAGGAAAGAGCCAATAAAATCCAGACATCTATTAATACCAGCTGGAGTGGAACTGAGTCCCACTCACACACCAGGGAAGAGCCAATTCAATCCAGGCCTCTATTAATACCAGCTGGCGCGTACGGAGCCCCACTCACACACCAGGAAAGAGCCAATTCAATCCAGACATCTTAATGCCAGCTGGAGTGGTACTGAGTCCCACTCACTCACCAGTAAAGAGGCAATTCAATCCAGACCTCGATAAATACCAGCTGGAGTGGGACTGAGTCCCACTCACACACCAGGAAAGAGGCAATTCAATCCACACCTCTATTAATACCAGCTGGAGTGGTTGTGAGCCCCACTCATTCACCAGGAAGGAGCCAATTCAAACCAGGTCTCTATTAACACCAGCTGGAGTGGTACTGAGTCCCACTCACTCACCAGTAAAGAGGCAATTCAATCCACACCTCGATAAATACCAGCTGGCGTGGTACTGAGTCCCACTCACACACCAGGAAGAGCAAATTCAATCCATACCACTATTAATACCAGCTGGAGTGGTACTGAGCCCCACTCACTCACCAGGAAGGAGCCAATTCAAACCAGGTCTCTATTAATACCAGCTGGAGTGGTACTGAGCCCCACTCACTCACCAGGATGGAGGCAATTCAATCCAGACCTCTATTGATAACAGCTAGAGTGGTACCGAGACCCACTGACACACCAGGAAAGAGCCAATTCAATCCAGGCCTCTATAAATACCAGCTGAAGTGGTACTGAGTCCCACTCACACACAGGAAAGAGCCATTTCAATCCAGGCCTCGATTAATACCAGCTGGAGTGGTACGGAGCCCCAGTCACGCACCAGGAAAGAGCCAAATCAATCCAGACCTCTATTAATACCAGCTGGAGAGGTACTGATCCCCACTCACACACCAGGAAAGAGTCAATTCAATCCAGACCTCTCTTAACACCAGCTGGAGTGGTACTGAGTCCCACTCACACACCAGGAAAGAGCCAATTCAATCCAGACATCTTAATGCCAGCTGGAGTGGTACTGAGCCCCACTCACACACCAGGGAAGAGCCAATTCAATCCATAGCTCTATTGATATCAGCTGGAGTGGTACTGAGCCCCACTCACACACCAGGAAAGAGTCAATTCAATCCAGACATCTCTTAACACCAGCTGGAGTGGTACTGAGTCCCACTCACACACCAGGAAAGAGCCAATTCAATCCAGACATCTTAATGCCAGCTGGAGTGGTACTGAGCCCCACTCACACACCAGGGAAGAGCCAATTCAATCCAGACCTCTATTAATACCAGCTGGAGTGGGACTGAGTCCCACTCACTCACCAGGAAAGAGTCAATTCAATCCAGGCATCTATTAATACCAAATGGAGTGGTTCTGAGCCCCAGTGACGCACCAGGAAAGAGCCAAGTCAATCCAGGCCTCTATTCATACCAGCTGGAGTGGAACTGAGTCCCACTCACACACCAGGAATGAGCCAAGTCAATCCAGGCCTCTATTCATACCAGCTGGAGTGGACCTGAGTCCCACTCACACACTAGGAAAGAGTCATTTCAAACCAGGTCTCTAGTAACACCAGCTGGAGTGGTACTGAGTCCCACTCACTCACCAGTAAAGAGGCAATTCAATCCACACCTCGATAAATACCAGCTGGAGTGGGACTGAGTCCCTCTCACACACCAGGAAAGATTGAATTCAATCCAGACCTCTATTAATACCAGCTGGAGTGGGACTGAGTCCCACTCACACAACAGGAAAGAGGCAATTCAATCCCGACCTCTATTAATAGCAGCTGGAGTGGTACTGAGCCCCACTCACACAACAGGAAAGAGGCAATTCAATCCACACCTCTATTAACACCAGCTGGAGTGGTACTGAGCCCCACTCACACACCCGGAAAGAGCCAATTCAATCCAGACCTCTACTAATACCAGCTGGAGTGGTACTGAGCCCCACTCACTCACCAGGATGGAGGCAATTCAACCCAGACCTCTATTAATAGCAGCTGGAGTGGTCCTGAGTCCCACTCACACACCAGGATTGAGGCAATTCAATCCACACCTCGATAAATACCAGCTGGAGTGGTACTGAGCACCACTCACACACCAGGAAAGAGCCAATTCAATCCAGGCCTCTATTAATACCAGCTGGAGTGGTACAGATCCCCACTCACACACCAGGAAGGAGCCAAGTCAATCCAGGCCTCTATAAATACCAGCTGATGTGGTACTGAGTCCCACTCACACACAGGAAAGAGCCATTTCAATCCAGGCCTCGATTAATACCAGCTGGAGTGGTACAGATCCCCACTCACACACCAGGAAGGAGCCAAGTCAATCCAGGCCTCTATAAATACCAGCTGAAGTGGTACTGAGTCCCACTCACACACAGGAAAGAGCCATTTCAATCCAGGCCTCGATTAATACCAGCTGGAGTGGTACGGAGCCCCAGTCACGCACCAGGAAAGAGCCAAATCAATCCAGACCTCTATTAATACCAGCTGGAGAGGTACTGATCCCCACTCACACACCAGGAAAGAGTCAATTCAATCCAGACATCTCTTAACACCAGCTGGAGTGGTACTGAGTCCCACTCACACCAGGAAAGAGGCAAATGAATCCAGGATTCTATCAATACCAGCTGGAGAGGTACTGAGTCCCACTCACACACCAGGAAAGAGCCAATTCAATCCAGACGTCTATTAATACCAGCTGCAGAGGTACTGAGTCCCACTCACACACCAGGAAAGAGCCAAATCAATCCAGGCCTCTATCAATACCAGCTGGAGAGGTACTGAGTCCCACTCACACACCAGGAAAGAGCCAATTCAATCCAGACGTCTATTAATACCAGCTGGAGTGGTACTGAGTCCCACTCACACCAGGAAAGAGGCAAATCAATCCAGGATTCTATCAATACCAGCTGGAGAGGTACTGAGTCCCACTCACACACCAGGAAAGAGCCAAGTCAATCCAGACCTCTATTAATACCAGCTGTAGTGGGACTGAGCCCCAGTCACGCACCAGGAAAGAGCCAAGTCAATCCAGGCCTCTATTCATACCAGCTGGAGTGGAACTGAGTCCCCACACACACCAGGAAAGATCCAAGTCAATCCAGTCCTCTATTA
This sequence comes from Heterodontus francisci, assembly GCF_036365525.1. Taxonomy (NCBI): domain Eukaryota; kingdom Metazoa; phylum Chordata; class Chondrichthyes; order Heterodontiformes; family Heterodontidae; genus Heterodontus; species Heterodontus francisci. The sequence goes on from NW_027140150.1 coordinate 214,310, forward strand.
ATACCAGCTGGAGAGGTACTGAGTCCCACTCACACACTCGGAAAGAGTCAATTCAAACCAGGTCTCTATTAATACCAGCTGGAGTGGAACTGAGTCCGACTCACACACCAGGAAAGAGCCAATAAAATCCAGACATCTATTAATACCAGCTGGAGTGGAACTGAGTCCCACTCACACACCAGGGAAGAGCCAATTCAATCCAGGCCTCTATTAATACCAGCTGGCGCGTACGGAGCCCCACTCACACACCAGGAAAGAGCCAATCCAATCCAGACCTCTTAATACCAGCTGGAGTGGGACTGAGCCCCACTCAATCACCAGGAAGCAGCCAATTCAATCCAGACATCTATTAACACCAGCTGGAGTGGTACTGAGTCCCACTCACTCACCAGTAAAGAGGCAATTCAATCCACAGGTCGATAAATACCAGCTGGAGTGGGACTGAGTCCCACTCACACACCAGGAAAGAGGCAATTCAATCCACACCTCTATTAATACCAGCTGGAGTGGTTCTGAGCCCCACTCACACACCAGGGAAGAGCCAATTCAATCCATAGCTCTATTAATACCAGCTGGAGTGGGACTGAGTCCCACTCACTCACCAGGAAAGAGTCTATTCAATCCAGGCATCTATTAATACCAGCTGGAGAGGTACTGAGTCCCACTCACACACCAGGAAAGAGCCAAGTCAATCTAGAACTCTATTAATACCAGCTGGAGTGGTACTGAGTCCCACTCACTCACCAGTAAAGAGGCAATTCAATCCACACCTCGATAAATACCAGCTGGAGTGGTACTGAGCCCCACTCACACAACAGGAAAGAGGCAATTCAATCCACACCTCTATTAATACCAGCTGGAGTGGTACTGAGCACTACTCACACACCCGGAAAGAGCCAATTCAATCCAGACCTCTACTAATACCAGCTGGAGTGGTACTGAGCCCCACTCACTCACCAGAAAAGAGCCAATTCAATCCAGGCCTCTATCAATACCAGCTGGAGAGGTACTGAGTCCCACTCACACACCAGGAAAGAGCCAATTCAATCCAGACGTCTATTAATACCAGCTGGAGTGGTACTGAGTCCCACTCACACCAGGAAAGAGGCAAATCAATCCAGGATTCTATCAATACCAGCTGGAGAGGTACTGAGTCCCTCTCACACACCAGGAAAGAGCCAATTAAATCCAGACCTCTATTAATACCAGCTGGAGAGGTACTGAGTCCCACTCACACACCAGGAAAGAGCCAATTCAATCCACACCTCTATTAATACCAGCTGTAGTGGGACTGAGCCCCAGTCACGCACCAGGAAAGAGCCAAGTCAATCCAGGCCTCTATTCATACCAGCTGGAGTGGAACTGAGTCCAACACACACACCAGGAAAGATCCAAGTCAATCCAGTCCTCTATTAATACCAGCTGGAGAGGTACTGAGTCCCACTCACACACTCGGAAAGAGTCAATTCAAACCAGGTCTCTATTAATACCAGCTGGAGTGGAACTGAGTCCGACTCAGACACCAGGAAAGAGCCAATAAAATCCAGACATCTATGAATACCAGCTGGAGTGGAACTGAGTCCCACTCACACACCAGGGAAGAGCCAATTCAATCCAGGCCTCTATTAATACCAGCTGGCGCGTACGGAGCCCCAATCACACACCAGGAAAGAGCCAATTCAATCCAGACGTCTATTAATACCAGCTGGAGTGGTACTGAGTCCCACTCACACCAGGAAAGAGGCAAATCAATCCAGGATTGTATCAATACCAGCTGGAGAGGTACTGAGTCCCTCTCACACACCAGGAAAGAGCCAATTCAATCCAGACGTCTATTAATACCAGCTGGAGTGGTACTGAGTCCCACTCACACCAGGAAAGAGGCAAATCAATCCAGGATTCTATCAATACCAGCTGGAGAGGTACTGAGTCCCACTCACACACCAGGAAAGAGCCAATTAAATCCAGACCTCTATTAATACCAGCTGTAGTGGGACTGAGCCCCAGTCACGCACCAGGAAAGAGCCAAGTCAATCCAGGCCTCTATTCATACCAGCTGGAGTGGAACTGAGTCCCCCACACACACCAGGAAAGATCCAAGTCAATCCAGTCCTCTATTAATACCAGCTGGAGAGGTACTGAGTCCCACTCACACACTCGGAAAGAGTCAATTCAAACCAGGTCTCTATTAATACCAGCTGGAGTGGAACTGAGTCCGACTCACACACCAGGAAAGAGCCAATAAAATCCAGACATCTATTAATACCAGCTGGAGTGGAACTGAGTCCCACTCACACACCAGGAAAGAGCCAATCCAATCCAGACCTCTTAATACCAGCTGGAGTGGGACTGAGCCCCACTCAATCACCAGGAAGCAGCCAATTCAATCCAGACATCTATTAACACCAGCTGGAGTGGTACTGAGTCCCACTCACTCACCAGTAAAGAGGCAATTCAATCCACAGGTCGATAAATACCAGCTGGAGTGGGACTGAGTCCCACTCACACACCAGGAAAGAGGCAATTCAATCCACACCTCTATTAATACCAGCTGGAGTGGTTCTGAGCCCCACTCACACACCAGGGAAGAGCCAATTCAATCCATAGCTCTATTAATACCAGCTGGAGTGGGACTGAGTCCCACTCAATCACCAGGAAAGAGTCTATTCAATCCAGGCATCTATTAATACCAGCTGGAGAGGTACTGAGTCCCACTCACACACCAGGAAAGAGCCAAGTCAATCTAGAACTCTATTAATACCAGCTGAAGTGGTACTGAGTCCCACTCACTCACCAGTAAAGAGGCAATTCAATCCACACCTCGATAAATACCAGCTGGAGTGGTACTGAGCCCCACTCACACAACAGGAAAGAGGCAATTCAATCCACACCTCTATTAATACCAGCTGGAGTGGTACTGAGCCCCACTCACACACCCGGAAAGAGCCAATTCAATCCAGACCTCTACTAATACCAGCTGGAGTGGTACTGAGCCCCACTCACTCACCAGAAAAGAGCCAATTCAATCCAGGCCTCTATCAATACCAGCTGGAGAGGTACTGAGTCCCACTCACACACCAGGAAAGAGCCAATTCAATCCAGACGTCTATTAATACCAGCTGGAGTGGTACTGAGTCCCACTCACACCAGGAAAGAGGCAAATCAATCCAGGATTCTATCAATACCAGCTGGAGAGGTACTGAGTCCCTCTCACACACCAGGAAAGAGCCAATTAAATCCAGACCTCTATTAATACCAGCTGGAGAGGTACTGAGTCCCACTCACACACCAGGAAAGAGCCAATTCAATCCACACCTCTATTAATACCAGCTGTAGTGGGACTGAGCCCCAGTCACGCACCAGGAAAGAGCCAAGTCAATCCAGGCCTCTATTCATACCAGCTGGAGTGGAACTGAGTCCCGCACACACACCAGGAAAGATCCAAGTCAATCCAGTCCTCTATTAATACCAGCTGGAGAGGTACTGAGTCCCACTCACACACTCGGAAAGAGTCAATTCAAACCAGGTCTCTATTAATACCAGCTGGAGTGGAACTGAGTCCGACTCACACACCAGGAAAGAGCCAATAAAATCCAGACATCTATGAATACCAGCTGGAGTGGAACTGAGTCCCACTCACACACCAGGGAAGAGCCAATTCAATCCAGGCCTCTATTAATACCAGCTGGCGCGTACGGAGCCCCACTCACACACCAGGAAAGAGCCAATCCAATCCAGACCTCTTAATACCAGCTGGAGTGGGACTGAGTCCCACTCAATCACCAGGAAGCAGCCAATTCAATCCAGACATCTATTAACACCAGCTGGTGTGGTACCGAGTCCCACTCACTCACCAGTAAAGAGGCAATTCAATCCACAGGTCGATAAATACCAGCTGGAGTGGGACTGAGCCCCACTCACTCACCAGGAAGGAGCCAATTCAAACCAGACCTCTATTAATACCAGCTGGAGTGGTACTGAGCCCCACTCACACACCAGGAAAGAGCCAATTCAATCCAGACCTCTACTAATACCAGCTGGAGTGGGACTGAGTCCCACTCACTCACCAGGAAAGAGCCAATTCAATCCAGGCCTCTATAAATACCAGCTGAAGTGGTACTGAGCCCCACTCACTCACCAGGAAAGAGCCAATTCAATCCAGACCTCTATGAACACCAGCTGGAGTGGTACTGAGTCCCACTCACACACCAGGAAAGACCCAATTCAATCCAGGCCTCTATAAATATCAGCTGAAGTGGTACTGAGCCCCACTCACTCACCAGGAAAGAGCCAATTCAATCCAGACCTCTATGAACACCAGCTGGAGTGGTACTGAGTCCCACTCACACACCAGGAAAGACCCAATTCAATCCAGGCCTCTATAAATACCAGCTGAAGTGGTACTGAGCCCCACTCACACACCAGGAAAGACCCACTTCAATCCAGACCTCTATTAATACCAGCTGGAGTGGTACCGAGACCCACTGACACACCAGGAAAGAGCCAATTCAATCCAGGCCTCTATAAATACCAGCTGAAGTGGTACTGAGTCCCACTCACACACAGGAAAGAGCCATTTCAATCCAGGCCTCGATTAATCCCAGCTGGAGTGGTACGGAGCCCCAGTCACGCACCAGGAAAGAGCCAAATCAATCCAGACCTCTATTAATACCAGCTGGAGAGGTACTGATCCCCACTCACACACCAGGAAAGAGTCAATTCAATCCAGACCTCTCTTAACACCAGCTGGAGTGGTACTGAGTCCCACTCACACACCAGGAAAGAGCCAATTCAATCCAGACATCTTAATGCCAGCTGGAGTGGTACTGAGCCCCACTCACACACCAGGGAAGAGCCAATTCAATCCATAGCTCTATTAATACCAGCTGGAGTGGTACTGAGCCCCACTCACACACCAGGGAAGAGCCAATTCAATCCAGACCTCTATTAATACCAGCTGGAGTGGGACTGAGTCCCACTCACTCACCAGGAAAGAGTCAATTCAATCCAGGCATCTATTAATACCAACTGGAGTGGTTCTGAGCCCCAGTCACGCACCAGGAAAGAGCCAAGTCAATCCAGGCCTCTATTCATACCAGCTGGAGTGGAACTGAGTCCCACTCACACACCAGGAATGAGCCAAGGCAATCCAGGCCTCTATTCATACCAGCTGGAGTGGAACTGAGTCCCACTCACACACCAGGAATGAGCCAATTCAATCCAGACCTCTATTAATACCAGCTGGAGTGGACCTGAGTCCCACTCACACACTAGGAAAGAGTCAATTCAAACCAGGTCTCTAGTAACACCAGCTGGAGTGGTACTGAGTCCCACTCACTCACCAGTAAAGAGGCAATTCAATCCACACCTCGATAAAAACCAGCTGGAGTGGGTCTGAGTCCCACTCACTCACCAGGAAAGAGTCAATTCAATCCAGACCTCTATCAATACCAGCTGGAGAGGTACTGAGTCCCACTCACACACCAGGAAAGAGCCAATTAAATCCAGACCTCTATTAATACCAGCTGTAGTGGGACTGAGCCCCAGTTACGCACCAGGAAACAGCCAAGTCAATCCAGGCCTCTATTCATACCAGCTGGAGTGGAACTGAGTCCCGCATACACACCAGGAAAGATCCAAGTCAATACAGTCCTCTATTAATACCAGCTGGAGAGGTACTGAGTCCCACTCACACACTCGGAAAGAGTCAATTCAAACCAGGTCTCTATTAATACCAGCTGGAGTGGAACTGAGTCCGACTCACACACCAGGAAAGAGCCAATAAAATCCAGACATCTATTAATACCAGCTGGAGTGGAACTGAGTCCCACTCACACACCAGGGAAGAGCCAATTCAATCCAGGCCTCTATTAATACCAGCTGGCGCGTACGGAGCCCACTCACACACCAGGAAAGAGCTAATCCAATCCAGACCTCTTAATACCAGCTGGAGTGGGACTGAGCCCCACTCAATCACCAGGAAGCAGCCAATTCAATCCAGACATCTATTAACACCAGCTGGAGTGGTACTGAGTCCCACTCACTCACCAGTAAAGAGGCAATTCAATCCACAGGTCGATAAATACCAGCTGGAGTGGGACTGAGCCCCACTCACTCACCAGGAAGGAGCCAATTCAAACCAGACCTCTATTAATACCAGCTGGAGTGGTACTGAGCCCCACTCACACACCAGGAAAGAGCCAATTCAATCCAGACCTCTACTAATACCAGCTGGAGTGGGACTGAGTCCCACTCACTCACCAGGAAAGAGCCAATTCAATCCAGGCCTCTATAAATACCAGCTGAAGTGGTACTGAGCCCCACTCACTCACCAGGAAAGAGCCAATTCAATCCAGACCTCTATGAACACCAGCTGGAGTGGTACTGAGTCCCACTCACACACCAGGAAAGACCCAATTCAATCCAGGCCTCTATAAATACCAGCTGAAGTGGTACTGAGCCCCACTCACTCACCAGGAAAGAGCCAATTCAATCCAGACCTCTATGAACACCAGCTGGAGTGGTACTGAGTCCCACTCACACACCAGGAAATACCCAATTCAAGCCAGGCCTCTATAAATACCAGCTGAAGTGGTACTGAGCCCCACTCACACACCAGGAAAGACCCAATTCAATCCAGACCTCTATTAATACCAGCCTGAGTGGTACCGAGACCCACTGACACACCAGGAAAGAGCCAATTCAATCCAGGCCTCTATAAATACCAGCTGAAGTGGTACTGTGTCCCACTCACAGACAGGAAAGAGCCATTTCAATCCAGGCCTCGATTAATACCAGCTGGAGTGGTACGGAGCCCCAGTCACGCACCAGGAAAGAGCCAAATCAATCCAGACCTCTATTAATACCAGCTGGAGAGGTACTGATCCCCACTCACACACCAGGAAAGAGTCAATTCAATCCAGACCTCTCTTAACACCAGCTGGAGTGGTACTGAGTCCCACTCACACACCAGGAAAGAGCCAATTCAATCCAGACATCTTAATGCCAGCTGGAGTGGTACTGAGCCCCACTCACACACCAGGGAAGAGCCAATTCAATCCATAGCTCTATTAATACCAGCTGGAGTGGTACTGAGCCCCACTCACACACCAGGGAAGAGCCAATTCAATCCAGACCTCTATTAATACCAGCTGGAGTGGGACTGAGTCCCACTCACTCACCAGGAAAGAGTCAATTCAATCCAGGCATCTATTAATACCAACTGGAGTGGTTCTGAGCCCCAGTCACGCACCAGGAAAGAGCCAAATCAATCCAGGCCTCTATTCATACCAGCTGGAGTGGAACTGAGTCCCACTCACACACCAGGAATGAGCCAATTCAATCCAGACCTCTATTAATACCAGCTGGAGTGGACCTGAGTCCCACTCACACACTAGGAAAGAGTCAATTCAAACCAGGTCTCTAGTAACACCAGCTGGAGTGGTACTGAGTCCCACTCACTCACCAGTAAAGAGGCAATTCAATCCACACCTCGATAAATACCAGCTGGAGTGGGACTGAGTCCCACTCACTCACCAGGAAAGAGTCAATTCAATCCAGACCTCTATTAATACCAGCTGCAGTGGGACTGAGTCCCACTCACACAACAGGAAAGAGGCAATTCAATCCCGACCTCTATTAATAGCAGCTGGAGTGGTACTGAGCCCCACTCACACACCAGGAAAGAGCCAATTCAATCCAGACATCTTAACGCCAGCTGGAGTGGTACTGAGTCCCACTCACACACCAGGAAAGAGCCAATTCAATCCAGACATCTTAATGTCAGCTGGAGTGGTACTGAGCCCCACTCACACACCAGGGAAGAGCCAATTCAATCCATAGCTCTATTAATACCAGCTGGAGTGGTACTGAGCCCCACTCACACACCAGGGAAGAGCCAATTCAATCCAGACCTCTATTAATACCAGCTGGAGTGGGACTGAGTGCCACTCACTCACCAGGAAAGAGTCAATTCAATCCAGGCATCTATTAATACCAACTGGAGTGGTTCTGAGCCCCAGTCACGCACCAGGAAAGAGCCAAGTCAATCCAGGCCTCTATTCATACCAGCTGGAGTGGAACTGAGTCCCACTCACACACCAGGAATGAGCCAAGTCAATCCAGGCCTCTATTCATACCAGCTGGAGTGGAACTGAGTCCCACTCACACACCAGGAATGAGCCAATTCAATCCAGACCTCTATTAATACCAGCTGGAGTGGACCTGAGTCCCACTCACACGCTAGGAAAGAGTCAATTCAAACCAGGTCTCTAGTAACACCAGCTGGAGTGGTACTGAGTCCCACTCACTCACCAGTAAAGAGGCAATTCAATCCACACCTCGATAAATACCAGCTGGAGTGGGTCTGAGTCCCACTCACTCACCAGGAAAGAGTCAATTCAGTCCAGACCTCTATCAATACCAGCTGGAGAGGTACTGAGTCCCACTCACACACCAGGAAAGAGCCAATTAAATCCAGACCTCTATTAATACCAGCTGTAGTGGGACTGAGCCCCAGTCACGCACCAGGAAACAGCCAAGTCAATCCAGGCCTCTATTCATACCAGCTGGAGTGGAACTGAGTCCTGCATACACACCAGGAAAGATCCAAGTCAATCGAGTCCTCTATTAATACCAGCTGGAGAGGTACTGAGTCCCACTCACACACTCGGAAAGAGTCAATTCAAACCAGGTCTCTATTAATACCAGCTGGAGTGGAACTGAGTCCGACTCACACACCAGGAAAGAGCCAATAAAATCCAGACATCTATTAATACCAGCTGGAGTGGAACTGAGTCCCACTCACACACCAGGGAAGAGCCAATTCAATCCAGGCCTCTATTAATACCAGCTGGCGCGTACGGAGCCCACTCACACACCAGGAAAGAGCCAATCCAATCCAGACCTCTTAATACCAGCTGGAGTGGGACTGAGCCCCACTCAATCACCAGGAAGCAGCCAATTCAATCCAGACATCTATTAACACCAGCTGGAGTGGTACTGAGTCCCACTCACTCACCAGTAAAGAGGCAATTCAATCCACAGGTCGATAAATACCAGCTGGAGTGGGACTGAGCCCCACTCACTCACCAGGAAGGAGCCAATTCAAACCAGACCTCTATTAATACCAGCTGGAGTGGTACTGAGCCCCACTCACACACCAGGAAAGAGCCAATTCAATCCATACCTCTACTAATACCAGCTGGAGTGGGACTGAGTCCCACTCACTCACCAGGAAAGAGCCAATTCAATCCAGGCCTCTATAAATACCAGCTGAAGTGGTACTGAGCCCCACTCACTCACCAGGAAAGAGCCAATTCAATCCAGACCTCTATGAACACCAGCTGGAGTGGTACTGAGTCCCACTCACACACCAGGAAAGACCCAATTCAATCCAGGCCTCTATAAATACCAGCTGAAGTGGTACTGAGCCCCACTCACTCACCAGGAAAGAGCCAATTCAATCCAGACCTCTATGAACACCAGCTGGAGTGGTACTGAGTCCCACTCACACACCAGGAAATACCCAATTCAAGCCAGGCCTCTATAAATACCAGCTGAAGTGGTACTGAGCCCCACTCACACACCAGGAAAGACCCAATTCAATCCAGACCTCTATTAATACCAGCCTGAGTGGTACCGAGACCCACTGACACACCAGGAAAGAGCCAATTCAATCCAGGCCTCTATAAGTACCAGCAGAAGTGGTACTGAGTCCCACTCACACACAGGAAAGAGCCATTTCAATCCAGGCCTCGATTAATACCAGCTGGAGTGGTACGGAGCCCCAGTCACGCACCAGGAAAGAGCCAAATCAATCCAGACCTCTCTTAACACCAGCTGGAGTGGTACTGAGTCCCACTCACACCAGGAAAGAGGCAAATCAATCCAGGATTCTATCAATACCAGCTGGAGAGGTACTGAGTCCCACTCACACTCCAGGAAAGAGCCAATTCAATCCAGACGTCTATTAATACAAGCTGGAGTGGTACTGAGTCCCACTCACACCAGGAAAGAGGCAAATGAATCCAGGATTCTATCAATACCAGCTGGAGAGGTACTGAGTCCCACTCACACACCAGGAAAGAGCCAATTCAATCCAGACGTCTATTAATACCAGCTGGAGAGGTACTGAGTCCCACTCACACACCAGGGAAGAGCCAATTCAATCCAGGCCTCTATCAATACCAAATGGAGAGGTACTGAGTCCCACTCACACACCAGGAAAGAGCCAATTCAATCCAGACGTCTATTAATACCAGCTGGAGTGGTAATGAGTCCCACTCACACCAGGAAAGAGGCAAATCAATCCAGGATTCTATCAATACCAGCTGGAGAGGTACTGAGTCCCACTCACACACCAGGAAAGAGCCAATTAAATCCAGACCTCTATTAATACCAGCTGTAGTGGGACTGAGTCCCACTCACTCACCAGGAAAGACCCAATTCAATCCAGGCCTCTATAAATACCAGCTGAAGTGGTACTGAGCCCCACTTACACACCAGGAAAGAGCCAAGTCAATTCAGGCCACTATTCATACCAGCTGGCGTGGAACTGAGTCCCCCACACACACCAGGAAAGATCCAAGTCAATCCAGTCCTCTATTAATACCAGCTGGAGAGGTACTGAGTCCCACTCACACACTCGGAAAGAGTCAATTCCAACCAGGTCTCTATTAATACCAGCTGGAGTGGAACTGAGTCCGACTCACACACCAGGAAAGAGCCAATAAAATCCAGACATCTATTAATACCAGCTGGAGTGGAACTGAGTCCCACTCACACACCAGGGAAGAGCCAATTCAATCCAGGCCTCTATTAATATCAGCTGGCGCGTACGGAGCCCCACTCACACACCAGGAAAGAGCCAATCCAATCCAGACCTCTTAATACCAGCTGGAGTGGGACTGAGCCCCACTATATCACCAGGAAGCAGCCAATTCAATCCAGACATCTATTAACACCAGCTGGAGTGGTACTGAGTCCCACTCACTCACCAGTAAAGAGGCAATTCAATCCACAGGTCGATAAATACCAGCTGGAGTGGGACTGAGCCCCACTCACTCACCAGGAAGGAGCCAATTCAAACCAGACCTCTATTAATACCAGCTGGAGTGGTACTGAGCCCCACTCACACACCAGGAAAGAGCCAATTCAATCCAGACCTCTACTAATACCAGCTGGAGTGGGACTGAGTCCCACTCACTCACCAGGAAAGAGCCAATTCAATCCAGGCCTCTATAAATACCAGCTGAAGTGGTACTGAGCCCCACTCACTCACCAGGAAAGAGCCAATTCAATCCAGACCTCTATGAACACCAGCTGGAGTGGTACTGAGTCCCACTCACACACCAGGAAAGACCAAATTCAATCCAGGCCTCTATAAATACCAGCTGAAGTGGTACTGAGCCCCACTCACACACCAGGAAATACCCAATTCAATCCAGACCTCTATTAATACCAGCTGGAGTGGTACCGAGACCCACTGACACACCAGGAAAGAGGCAATTAAATCCAGGTCTCTATTAATACCAGCTGAAGTGGTACTGAGTCCCACTCACACACCAGGAAAGAGTCAATTCAATCCAGACATCTTAATGCCAGCTGGAGTGGGACTGAGCCCCACTCAATAACCAGGAAGGAGCCAATTCAATCCAGACCTCTATTAATACCAGCTGGAGTGGTACTGAGTCCCACTCACACACCAGGAAAGAGGCAATTCAATCCACACCTCTATTAATACCAGCTGGAGTGGGACTGAGTCCCACTCACTCACCAGGAAAGAGTCTATTCAATCCAGGCATCTATTAATACCAGCTGGAGAGGTACTGAGTCCCACTCACACACCAGGAAAGAGCCAAGTCAATCTAGAACTCTATTAATACCAGCTGGAGTGGTACTGAGTCCCACTCACTCACCAGTAAAGAGGCAATTCAATCCACACCTCGATAAATACCAGCTGGAGTGGGACTGAGTCCCACTCACTCACCAGGAAAGAGTCAATTCAATCCAGACCTCTATTAATACCAGCTGGAGTGGGACTGAGTCCCACTCACACAACAGGAAAGAGGCAATTCAAGCCCGACCTCTATTAATAGCAGCTGGAGTGGTACTGAGCCCCACTCACACAACAGGAAAGAGGCAATTCAATCCACACCTCTATTAACACCAGCTGGAGTGGTACTGAGCCCCACTCACACACCCGGAAAGAGCCAATTCAATCCAGACCTCTACTAATACCAGCTGGAGTGGTACTGAGCCCCACTCACTCACCAGGATGGAGGCAATTCAACCCAGACCTCTATTAATAGCAGCTGGAGTGGTCCTGAGTCCCACTCACACACCAGGATTGAGGCAATTCAATCCACAACTCGATAAATACCAGCTGGAGTGGGACTGAGCACCACTCACACACCAGGAAAGAGCCAATTCAATCCAGGCCTCTATTAATACCAGCTGGAGTGGTACAGATCCCCACTCACACACCAGGAAGGAGCCAAGTCAATCCAGGCCTCTATAAATACCAGCTGAAGTGGTACTGAGTCCCACTCACACACAGGAAAGAGCCATTTCAATCCAGGCCTCGATTAATACCAGCTGGAGTGGTACGGAGCCCCAGTCACGCACCAGGAAAGAGCCAAATCAATCCAGACCTCTATTAATACCAGCTGGAGAGGTACTGATCCCCACTCACACACCAGGAAAGAGTCAATTCAATCCAGACCTCTCTTAACACCAGCTGGAGTGGTACTGAGTCCCACTCACACCAGGAAAGAGGCAAATCAATCCAGGATTCTATCAATACCAGCTGGAGAGGTACTGAGTCCCACTCACACACCAGGAAAGAGCCAATTCAATCCAGACGTCTATTAATACCAGCTGGAGTGGTACTGAGTCCCACACACACCAGGAAAGAGGCAAATGAATCCAGGCCTCTATCAATACCAGCTGGAGTGGTACGGAGCCCCAGTCACGCACCAGGAAAGAGCCAATTCAATCCAGGCCTCTATCAATACCAGCTGGAGAGGTACTGAGTCCCACTCACACACCAGGAAAGAGCCAATTCAATCCAGGCCTCTATAAATACCAGCTGAAGTGGTACTGAGCCCCACTCACAGACCAGGAAAGACCCAATTCAATCCAGACCTCTATTAATACCAGCTGGAGTGGTACCGAGACCCACTGACACACCAGGAAAGAGCCAATTCAATCCAGGCCTCTATAAATACCAGCTGAAGTGGTACTGAGTCCCACTCACACACAGGAAAGAGCCATTTCAATCCAGGCCTCGATTAATACCAGCTGGAGTGGTACGGAGCCCCAGTCACGCACCAGGAAAGAGCCAAATCAATCCAGACCTCTATTAATACCAGCTGGAGAGGTACTGATCCCCACTCACACACCAGGAAAGAGTCAATTCAATCCAGACCTCTCTTAACACCAGCTGGAGTGGTACTGAGTCCCACTGACACACCAGGAAAGAGCCAATTCAATCCAGACATCTTAATGCCAGCTGGAGTGGTACTGAGCCCCACTCACACACCAGGGAAGAGCCAATTCAATCCATAGCTCTATTAATACCAGCTGGAGTGGTACTGAGCCCCACTCACACACCAGGAAAGAGCCAATTCAATCCAGACCTCTATTAATACCAGCTGGAGTGGGACTGAGTCCCACTCACTCACCAGGAAAGAGTCAATTCAATCCAGGCATCTATTAATACCAACTGGAGTGGTTCTGAGCCCCAGTGACGCACCAGGAAAGAGCCAAGTCAATCCAGGCCTCTATTCATACCAGCTGGAGTGGAACTGAGTCCCACTCACACACCAGGAATGAGCCAAGTCAATCCAGGCCTCTATTCATACCAGCTGGAGAGGTACTGAGTCCCACTCACACACCAGGAAAGAGCCAATTCAATCCAGGCCTCTATCAATACCAGCTGGAGAGGTACTGAGTCCCACTCACACACCAGGAAAGAGCCAATTCAATCCAGACGTCTATTAATACCAGCTGGAGTGGTACTGAGTCCCACTCGCACCAGGAAAGAGGCAAATCAATCCAGGATTCTATCAATACCAGCTGGAGAGGTACTGAGTCCCACTCACACACCAGGAAAGAGCCAATTAAATCCAGACCTCTATTAATACCAGCTGTAGTGGGACTGAGTCCCAGTCACGCACCAGGAAAGAGCCAAGTCAATCCAGGCCTCTATTCATACCAGCTGGAGTGGAACTGAGTCCCCCACACACACCAGGAAAGATCCAAGTCAATCCAGTCCTCTATTAATACCAGCTGGAGAGGTACTGAGTCCCACTCACACACTCGGAAAGAGTCAATTCAAACCAGGTCTCTATTAATACCAGCTGGAGTGGAACTGAGTCCGACTCACACACCAGGAAAGAGCCAATAAAATCCACACATCTATTAATACCAGCTGGAGTGGAACTGAGTCCCACTCACACACCAGGGAAGAGCCAATTCAATCCAGGCCTCTATTAATACCAGCTGGCGCGTACGAAGCCCCACTCACACACCAGGAAAGAGCCAATCCAATCCAGACCTCTTAATACCAGCTGGAGTGTGACTGAGCCCCACTCAATCACCAGGAAGCAGCCAATTCAATCCAGACATCTATTAACACCAGCTGGAGTGGTACTGAGTCCCACTCACTCACCAGGAAAGAGGCAATTCAATCCACAGGTCGATAAATACCAGCTGGAGTGGGACTGAGCCCCACTCACTCACCAGGAAGGAGCCAATTCAAACCAGACCTCTATTAATACCAGCTGGAGTGGTACTGAGCCCCACTCACACACCAGGAAAGAGCCAATTCAATCCAGACCTCTACTAATACCAGCTGGAGTGGGACTGAGTCCCACTCACTCACCAGGAAAGAGCCAATTCAATCCAGGCCTCTATAAATACCAGCTGAAGTGGTACTGAGCCCCACTCACTCACCAGGAAAGAGCCAATTCAATCCAGACCTCTATGAACACCAGCTGGAGTGGTACTGAGTCCCACTCACACACCAGGAAAGACCCAATTCAATCCAGGCCTCTATAAATACCAGCTGAAGTGGTACTGAGCCCCACTCACTCACCAGGAAAGAGCCAATTCAATCCAGACCTCTATGAACACCAGCTGGAGTGGTACTGAGTCCCACTCACACACCAGGAAAGACCCAATTCAATCCAGGCCTCTATAAATACCAGCTGAAGTGGTACTGAGCCCCACTCACACACCAGGAAAGACCCAATTCAATCCAGACCTCTATTAATACCAGCTGGAGTGGTACCGAGACCCACTGACACACCAGGAAAGAGGCAATTAAATCCAGGTCTCTATTAATACCAGCTGAAGTGGTACTGAGTCCCACTCACACACCAGGAAAGAGTCAATTCAATCCAGACATCTTAATGCCAGCTGGAGTGGGACTGAGCCCCACTCAATCACCAGTAAAGAGCCAATTCAATCCAGACCTCTATTAATACCAGCTGGTGTGGTACTGAGCCCCACTCACTCACCAGGAAAGAGCCAATTCAATCCAGGCCTCTATAAATACCAGCTGAAGTGGTACTGAGCCCCACTCACTCACCAGGAAAGAGCCAATTCAATCCAGACCTCTATGAACACCAGCTGGAGTGGTACTGAGTCCCACTCACACACCAGGAAAGACCCAATTCAATCCAGACGTCTATAAATACCAGCTGAAGTGGTACTGAGCCCCACTCACTCACCAGGAAAGAGCCAATTCAATCCAGACCTCTATGAAAACCAGCTGGAGTGGTACTGAGTCCCACTCACACACCAGGAAAGACCCAATTCAATCCAGGTCTCTATAAATACCAGCTGAAGTGGTACTGAGCCCCACTCACACACCAGGAAAGACCCAATTCAATCCAGACCTCTATTAATACCAGCTGGAGTGGTACCGAGACCCACTGACACACCAGGAAAGAGCCAATTCCATCCATGCCTCTATAAGTACCAGCTGAAGTGGTACTGAGTCCCACTCACACACAGGAAAGAGCCATTTCAATCCAGGCCTCGATTAATACCAGCTGGAGTGGTACGGAGCCCCAGTCACGCACCAGGAAAGAGCCAAATCAATCCAGACCTCTATTAATACCAGCTGGAGAGGTACTGATCCCCACTCACACACCAGGAAAGAGTCAATTCAATCCAGACCTCTCTTAACACCAGCTGGAGTGGTACTGAGTCCCACTCACACACCAGGAAAGGCCAATTCAATCCAGACATCTTAATGCCAGCTGGAGTGGTACTGAGCCCCACTCACACACCAGGGAAGAGCCAATTCAATCCATAGCTCTATTAATACCAGCTGGAGTGGTACTGAGCCCCACTCACACACCAGGGAAGAGCCAATTCAATCCAGACCTCTATTAATACAGCTGGAGTGGGACTGAGTCCCACTCACTCACCAGGAAAGAGTCAATTCAATCCAGGCATCTATTAATACCAACTGGAGTGGTTCTGAGCCCCAGTCACGCACCAGGAAAGAGCCAAGTCAATCCAGGCCTCTATTCATACCAGCTGGAGTGGAACTGAGTCCCACTCACACACCAGGAATGAGCCAAGTCAATCCAGGCCTCTATTCATACCAGCTGGAGTGGAACTGAGTCCCACTCACACACCAGGAATGAGCCAATTCAATCCAGACCTCTATTAATACCAGCTGGAGTGGACCTGAGCCCCACTCACACACTAGGAAAGAGTCAATTCAAACCAGGTCTCTAGTAACACCAGCTGGAGTGGTACTGAGTCCCACTCACTCACCAGTAAAGAGGCAATTCAATCCACACCTCGATAAATACCAGCTGGAGTGGGACTGAGTCCCTCTCACTCACCAGGAAAGAGTCAATTCAATCCAGACCTCCATCAATACCAGCTGGAGAGGTACTGAGTCCCACTCACACACCAGGAAAGAGCCAATTCAATCCAGACGTCTATTAATACCAGCTGGAGTGGTACTGAGTCCCACTCACACCAGGAAAGAGGCAAATCAATCCAGGATTCTATCAATACCAGCTGGAGAGGTACTGAGTCCCACTCACACACCAGGAATGAGCCAATTAAATCCAGACCTCTATTAATACCAGCTGTAGTGGGACTGAGCCCCAGTCACGCACCAGGAAACAGCCAAGTCAATCCAGGCCTCTATTCATACCAGCTGGAGTGGAACTGAGTCCCGCACACACACCAGGAAAGATCCAAGTCAATCCAGTCCTCTATTAATACCAGCTGGAGAGGTACTGAGTCCCACTCACACACTCGGAAAGAGTCAATTCAAACCAGGTCTCTATTAATACCAGCTGGAGTGGAACTGAGTCCGACTCACACACCAGGAAAGAGCCAATAAAATCCAGACATCTATTAATACCAGCTGGAGTGGAACTGAGTCCCACTCACACACCAGGGAAGAGCCAATTCAATCCAGGCCTCTATTAATACCAGCTGGCACGTACGGAGCCCCACTCACACAGCAGGAAAGAGCCAATCCAATCCAGACCTCTTAATACCAGCTGGAGTGGGACTGAGCCCCACTCAATCACCAGGAAGCAGCCAATTCAATCCAGACATCTATTAACACCAGCTGGAGTGGTACTGAGTCCCACTCACTCACCAGTAAAGAGGCAATTCAATCCACAGGTCGATAAATACCAGCTGGAGTGGGACTGAGCCCCACTCACTCACCAGGAAGGAGCCAATTCAAACCAGACCTCTATTAATACCAGCTGGAGTGGTACTGAGCCCCACTCACACACCAGGAAAGAGCCAATTCAATCCAGACCTCTACTAATACCAGCTGGAGTGGGACTGAGTCCCACTCACTCACCAGGAAAGAGCCAATTCAATCCAGGCCTCTATAAATACCAGCTGAAGTGGTACTGAGCCCCACTCACTCACCAGGAAAGAGCCAATTCAATCCAGACCTCTATGAACACCAGCTGGAGTGGTACTGAGTCCCACTCACACACCAGGAAAGACCCAATTCAATCCAGGCCTCTATAAATACCAGCTGAAGTGGTACTGAGCCCCACTCACTCACCAGGAAAGAGCCAATTCAATCCAGACCTCTATGAACACCAGCTGGAGTGGTACTGAGTCCCACTCACACACCAGGAAAGACCCAATTCAATCCAGACCTCTATGAATACCAGCTGAAGTGGTACTGAGCCCCACTCACTCACCAGGAAAGAGCCAATTCAATCCAGACCTCTATGAACACCAGCTGAAGTGGTACTGAGTCCCACTCACACACAGGAAAGAGCCATTTCAATCCAGGCCTCGATTAATACCAGCTGGAGTGGTACGGAGCCCCAGTCACGCACCAGGAAAGAGCCAAATCAATCCAGACCTCTATTAATACCAGCTGGAGAGGTACTGATCCCCACTCACACACCAGGAAAGAGTCAATTCAATCCAGACCTCTTTTAACACCAGCTGGAGTGGTACTGAGTCCCACTCACACACCAGGAAAGAGCCAATTCAATCCAGACGTCTATTAATACCAGCTGGAGAGGTACTGAGTCCCACTCACTCACCAGGAAAGAGCCAATTAAATCCAGACCTCTATTAATACCAGCTGTAGTGGGACTGAGCCCCAGTCACGCACCAGGAAAGAGCCAAGTCAATCCAGGCCTCTATTCATACCAGCTGGAGTGGAACTGAGTCCCCCACACACACCAGGAAAGATCCAAGTCAATCCAGTCCTCTATTAATACCAGCTGGAGAGGTACTGAGTCCCACTCACACACTCGGAAAGAGTCAATTCAAACCAGGTCTCTATTAATACCAGCTGGAGTGGAACTGAGTCCGACTCACACACCAGGAAAGAGCCAATAAAATCCACACATCTATTAATACCAGCTGGAGTGGAACTGAGTCCCACTCACACACCAGGGAAGAGCCAATTCAATCCAGGCCTCTATTAATACCAGCTGGCGCGTACGAAGCCCCACTCACACACCAGGAAAGAGCCAATCCAATCCAGACCTCTTAATACCAGCTGGAGTGGGACTGAGCCCCACTCAATCACCAGGAAGCAGCCAATTCAATCCAGACATCTATTAACACCAGCTGGAGTGGTACTGAGTCCCACTCACTCACCAGGAAAGAGGCAATTCAATCCACAGGTCGATAAATACCAGCTGGAGTGGGACTGAGCCCCACTCACTCACCAGGAAGGAGCCAATTCAAACCAGACCTCTATTAATACCAGCTGGAGTGGTACTGAGCCCCACTCACACACCAGGAAAGAGCCAATTCAATCCAGACCTCTACGAATACCAGCTGGAGTGGGACTGAGTCCCACTCACTCACCAGGAAAGAGCCAATTCAATCCAGGCCTCTATAAATACCAGCTGAAGTGGTACTGAGCCCCACTCACTCACCAGGAAAGAGCCAATTCAATCCAGACCTCTATGAACACCAGCTGGAGTGGTACTGAGTCCCACTCACACACCAGGAAAGACCCAATTCAATCCAGGCCTCTATAAATACCAGCTGAAGTGGTACTGAGCCCCACTCACTCACCAGGAAAGAGCCAATTCAATCCAGACCTCTATGAACACCAGCTGGAGTGGTACTGAGTCCCACTCACACACCAGGAAAGACCCAATTCAATCCAGGCCTCTATAAATACCAGCTGAAGTGGTACTGAGCCCCACTCACACACCAGGAAAGACCCAATTCAATCCAGACCTCTATTAATACCAGCTGGAGTGGTACCGAGACCCACTGACACACCAGGAAAGAGGCAATTAAATCCAGGTCTCTATTAATACCAGCTGAAGTGGTACTGAGTCCCACTCACACACCAGGAAAGAGTCAATTCAATCCAGACATCTTAATGCCAGCTGGAGTGGGACTGAGCCCCACTCAATCACCAGTAAAGAGGCAATTCAATCCACAGGTCGATAAATACCAGCTGGAGTGGTACTGAGCCCCACTCACTCACCAGGAAGGAGCCAATTCAAGCCAGACCTCTATTAATACCAGCTGGAGTGGTACTGAGCCCCACTCACACACCAGGAAAGAGCCAATTCAATCCAGACCTCTACTAATACCAGCTGGAGTGGAACTGAGTCCCACTCACTCACCAGGAAAGAGCCAATTCAATCCAGGCCTCTATCAATACCAGCTGGAGAGGTACTGAGTCCCACTCACACACCAGGAAAGAGCCAATTCAATCCAGGCCTCTATAAATACCAGCTGAAGTGGTACTGAGCCCCACTCACAGACCAGGAAAGACCCAATTCAATCCAGACCTCTATTAATACCAGCTGGAGTGGTACCGAGACCCACTGACACACCAGGAAAGAGCCAATTCAATCCAGGCCTCTATAAATACCAGCTGAAGTGGTACTGAGTCCCACTCACACACAGGAAAGAGCCATTTCAATCCAGGCCTCGATTAATACCAGCTGGAGTGGTACGGAGCCCCAGTCACGCACCAGGAAAGAGCCAAATCAATCCAGACCTCTATTAATACCAGCTGGAGAGGTACTGATCCCCACTCACACACCAGGAAAGAGTCAATTCAATCCAGACCTCTCTTAACACCAGCTGGAGTGGTACTGAGTCCCACTCACACACCAGGAAAGAGCCAATTCAATCCAGACATCTTAATGCCAGCTGGAGTGGTACTGAGCCCCACTCACACACCAGGGAAGAGCCAATTCAATCCATAGCTCTATTAATACCAGCTGGAGTGGTACTGAGCCCCACTCACACACCAGGAAAGAGCCAATTCAATCCAGACCTCTATTAATACCAGCTGGAGTGGGACTGAGTCCCACTCAATCACCAGGAAAGAGTCAATTCAATCCAGGCATCTATTAATACCAACTGGAGTGGTTCTGAGCCCCAGTGACGCACCAGGAAAGAGCCAAGTCAATCCAGGCCTCTATTCATACCAGCTGGAGTGGAACTGAGTCCCACTCACACACCAGGAATGAGCCAAGTCAATCCAGGCCTCTATTCATACCAGCTGGAGAGGTACTGAGTCCCACTCACACACCAGGAAAGAGCCAATTCAATCCAGGCCTCTATCAATACCAGCTGGAGAGGTACTGAGTCCCACTCACACACCAGGAAAGAGCCAATTCAATCCAGACGTCTATTAATACCAGCTGGAGTGGTACTGAGTCCCACTCGCACCAGGAAAGAGGCAAATCAATCCAGGATTCTATCAATACCAGCTGGAGAGGTACTGAGTCCCACTCACACACCAGGAAAGAGCCAATTAAATCCAGACCTCTATTAATACCAGCTGTAGTGGGACTGAGCCCCAGTCACGCACCAGGAAAGAGCCAAGTCAATCCAGGCCTCTATTCATACCAGCTGGAGTGGAACTGAGTCCCCCACACACACCAGGAAAGATCCAAGTCAATCCAGTCCTCTATTAATACCAGCTGGAGAGGTACTGAGTCCCACTCACACACTCGGAAAGAGTCAATTCAAACCAGGTCTCTATTAATACCAGCTGGAGTGGAACTGAGTCCGACTCACACACCAGGAAAGAGCCAATAAAATCCACACATCTATTAATACCAGCTGGAGTGGAACTGAGTCCCACTCACACACCAGGGAAGAGCCAATTCAATCCAGGCCTCTATTAATACCAGCTGGCGCGTACGAAGCCCCACTCACACACCAGGAAAGAGCCAATCCAATCCAGACCTCTTAATACCAGCTGGAGTGGGACTGAGCCCCACTCAATCACCAGGAAGCAGCCAATTCAATCCAGACATCTATTAACACCAGCTGGAGTGGTACTGAGTCCCACTCACTCACCAGGAAAGAGGCAATTCAATCCACAGGTCGATAAATACCAGCTGGAGTGGGACTGAGCCCCACTCACTCACCAGGAAGGAGCCAATTCAAACCAGACCTCTATTAATACCAGCTGGAGTGGTACTGAGCCCCACTCACACACCAGGAAAGAGCCAATTCAATCCAGACCTCTACTAATACCAGCTGGAGTGGGACTGAGTCCCACTCACTCACCAGGAAAGAGCCAATTCAATCCAGGCCTCTATAAATACCAGCTGAAGTGGTACTGAGCCCCACTCACTCACCAGGAAAGAGCCAATTCAATCCAGACCTCTATGAACACCAGCTGGAGTGGTACTGAGTCCCACTCACACACCAGGAAAGACCCAATTCAATCCAGGCCTCTATAAATACCAGCTGAAGTGGTACTGAGCCCCACTCACTCACCAGGAAAGAGCCAATTCAATCCAGACCTCTATGAACACCAGCTGGAGTGGTACTGAGTCCCACTCACACACCAGGAAAGACCCAATTCAATCCAGGCCTCTATAAATACCAGCTGAAGTGGTACTGAGCCCCACTCACACACCAGGAAAGACCCAATTCAATCCAGACCTCTATTAATACCAGCTGGAGTGGTACCGAGACCCACTGACACACCAGGAAAGAGGCAATTAAATCCAGGTCTCTATTAATACCAGCTGAAGTGGTACTGAGTCCCACTCACACACCAGGAAAGAGTCAATTCAATCCAGACATCTTAATGCCAGCTGGAGTGGGACTGAGCCCCACTCAATCACCAGTAAAGAGGCAATTCAATCCACAGCTCGATAAATACCAGCTGGAGTGGTACTGAGCCCCACTCACACACCAGGAAAGAGCCAATTCAATCCAGACCTCTATTAATACCAGCTGGTGTGGTACTGAGCCCCACTCACTCACCAGGAAAGAGCCAATTCAATCCAGGCCTCTATAAATACCAGCTGAAGTGGTACTGAGCCCCACTCACTCACCAGGAAAGAGCCAATTCAATCCAGACCTCTATGAACACCAGCTGGAGTGGTACTGAGTCCCACTCACTCACCAGGAAAGAGCCAATTCAATCCAGACGTCTATAAATACCAGCTGAAGTGGTACTGAGCCCCACTCACTCACCAGGAAAGAGCCAATTCAATCCAGACCTCTATGAAAACCAGCTGGAGTGGTACTGAGTCCCACTCACACACCAGGAAAGACCCAATTCAATCCAGGTCTCTATAAATACCAGCTGAAGTGGTACTGAGCCCCACTCACACACCAGGAAAGACCCAATTCAATCCAGACCTCTATTAATACCAGCTGGAGTGGTACCGAGACCCACTGACACACCAGGAAAGAGCCAATTCCATCCATGCCTCTATAAGTACCAGCTGAAGTGGTACTGAGTCCCACTCACACACAGGAAAGAGCCATTTCAATCCAGGCCTCGATTAATACCAGCTGGAGTGGTACGGAGCCCCAGTCACGCACCAGGAAAGAGCCAAATCAATCCAGACCTCTATTAATACCAGCTGGAGAGGTACTGATCCCCACTCACACACCAGGAAAGAGTCAATTCAATCCAGACCTCTCTTAACACCAGCTGGAGTGGTACTGAGTCCCACTCACACACCAGGAAAGGCCAATTCAATCCAGACATCTTAATGCCAGCTGGAGTGGTACTGAGCCCCACTCACACACCAGGGAAGAGCCAATTCAATCCATAGCTCTATTAATACCAGCTGGAGTGGTACTGAGCCCCACTCACACACCAGGGAAGAGCCAATTCAATCCAGACCTCTATTAATACAGCTGGAGTGGGACTGAGTCCCACTCACTCACCAGGAAAGAGTCAATTCAATCCAGGCATCTATTAATACCAACTGGAGTGGTTCTGAGCCCCAGTCACGCACCAGGAAAGAGCCAAGTCAATCCAGGCCTCTATTCATACCAGCTGGAGTGGAACTGAGTCCCACTCACACACCAGGAATGAGCCAAGTCAATCCAGGCCTCTATTCATACCAGCTGGAGTGGAACTGAGTCCCACTCACACACCAGGAATGAGCCAATTCAATCCAGACCTCTATTAATACCAGCTGGAGTGGACCTGAGCCCCACTCACACACTAGGAAAGAGTCAATTCAAACCAGGTCTCTAGTAACACCAGCTGGAGTGGTACTGAGTCCCACTCACTCACCAGTAAAGAGGCAATTCAATCCACACCTCGATAAATACCAGCTGGAGTGGGACTGAGTCCCACTCACTCACCAGGAAAGAGTCAATTCAATCCAGACCTCTATCAATACCAGCTGGAGAGGTACTGAGTCCCACTCACACACCAGGAAAGAGCCAATTCAATCCAGACGTCTATTAATACCAGCTGGAGTGGTACTGAGTCCCACTCACACCAGGAAAGAGGCAAATCAATCCAGGATTCTATCAATACCAGCTGGAGAGGTACTGAGTCCCACTCACACACCAGGAATGAGCCAATTAAATCCAGACCTCTATTAATACCAGCTGTAGTGGGACTGAGCCCCAGTCACGCACCAGGAAACAGCCAAGTCAATCCAGGCCTCTATTCATACCAGCTGGAGTGGAACTGAGTCCCGCACACACACCAGGAAAGATCCAAGTCAATCCAGTCCTCTATTAATACCAGCTGGAGAGGTACTGAGTCCCACTCACACACTCGGAAAGAGTCAATTCAAACCAGGTCTCTATTAATACCAGCTGGAGTGGAACTGAGTCCGACTCACACACCAGGAAAGAGCCAATAAAATCCAGACATCTATTAATACCAGCTGGAGTGGAACTGAGTCCCACTCACACACCAGGGAAGAGCCAATTCAATCCAGGCCTCTATTAATACCAGCTGGCACGTACGGAGCCCCACTCACACAGCAGGAAAGAGCCAATCCAATCCAGACCTCTTAATACCAGCTGGAGTGGGACTGAGCCCCACTCAATCACCAGGAAGCAGCCAATTCAATCCAGACATCTATTAACACCAGCTGGAGTGGTACTGAGTCCCACTCACTCACCAGTAAAGAGGCAATTCAATCCACAGGTCGATAAATACCAGCTGGAGTGGGACTGAGCCCCACTCACTCACCAGGAAGGAGCCAATTCAAACCAGACCTCTATTAATACCAGCTGGAGTGGTACTGAGCCCCACTCACACACCAGGAAAGAGCCAATTCAATCCAGACCTCTACTAATACCAGCTGGAGTGGGACTGAGTCCCACTCACTCACCAGGAAAGAGCCAATTCAATCCAGGCCTCTATAAATACCAGCTGAAGTGGTACTGAGCCCCACTCACTCACCAGGAAAGAGCCAATTCAATCCAGACCTCTATGAACACCAGCTGGAGTGGTACTGAGTCCCACTCACACAGCAGGAAAGAGTCAATTCAATCCAGACCTCTATTAATACCAGCTGGAGTGGTACTGAGTCCACCTCAAACACCAGGAAAGAGTCAATTCAATCCACAGCTCGATAAATACCAGCTGGAGTGGGACTGAGTCTCACTGACTCACCAGGAAAGAGCCAATTCAATCCAGGCCTCAATTAATACCAGCTGGAGTGGTACTGAGCACCACTCACTCACCAGGAAAGATCCAAGTCAATCCAGGCCTCTATTAATACCAGCTGGAGTGGTACTGAGCCCCACTTACTCACCAGGAAAGAGCCAATTCAATCCAGGCCTCAATTAATACCAGCTGGAGTGGTACTGAGCCCCCGTCACGCACCAGGAAAGAGCCAAGTCAATCCAGGCCTCTATTAATACCAGCTGAAGTGGTACTGAGCCCCACTCACACACCAGGATTGAGGCAATTCAATCCACACCTCAATAAATACCAGCTGGAGTGGGACTGAGCCCCACTCACTCACCAGGAAAGAGCCAAGTCAATCCAGGCCTCTATTAATACCAGCTGGAGTGGTACTGAGCCCCACTTACTCACCAGGAAAGAGCCAATTCAATCCAGGCCTCTATTAATACCAGCTGGAGTGGTACTCAGCCCCACTCACTCACCAGGATGGAGCCAATTCAATCCAGACCTCTATGAGTACAAGCTGGTGTGGTACTGAGCCCCACTCACTCACCAGGAAAGAGCCAATTCAATCCAGACCTCTATTAATTCCAGCTGGAGTGGTACTGAGTCCCACTCACACACCAGGAAAGAGCCAATTCAATCCAGACCTCTAATAATACCAGCTGGAGTGGTACTGAGCCCCACTCACTCACCAGGATGGAGCCAATTCAATCCAGACCTCTATTAATACCAGCTGGAGTGATACTGAGACCCACTCACTCACCAGGATGGAACCAATTCAATCCAGACCTCTATTAATACCAGCTGGAGTGGTACTGAGCCCCACTCACTCACCAGGAAGGAGCCAATTCAATCCAGACCTCTATTGATACCAGCTGGAGTGGTACTGAGCCCCAGTCAAACACCAGGATGGAGCCAATTCAATCCAGTCTATTAATAACAGCTGGAGTGGTACTGAGTCCCACTCACTCACCAGGATGGAGCCAATTCAATCCAGACCTCTATTAATACCAGCTGGAGTGGTACTGAGCCCCACTCACTCACCGGGAAAGAGCCAATTCAATCCAGACCTCTATGAGTACAAGCTGGTGTGGTACTGAGTCCCTCTGAAACACCAGGAAAGCGCCAAATCAATGCAGACCTCTATTAATACCAGCTGGAGTGGCACTGAGTCCCACTCACACACCAGGAAAGAGGCAATTCAATCCTTATCTCTATTAATACCAGCTGGAGTGGTACTGATCCCCACTCACACACCAGGAAGGAGCCAATTCAAACCAATCCTCTTTTGATACCAGCTGGAGTGGAACTGAGTCCCACTCACACACCAGGAAAGAGTCAATTCAAACCAGGCTTCTATTAATACCAGCTGGAGAGGTACTGAGTCCCACTCACATACCAGGAAAGAGTCAATTCAATCCAGATCTATATTAATACCAGCTGGAGTGGTACTGCGTCCCATTCACACACCAGGAAAGAGTCAATTCAAACCAGGCCTCTATTAATACCAGCTGGAGTGGACCTGAGTCCCACTCACACACCAGGAAAGAGCCAATTCAATCCAGACCTCTTAATACCAGCTGGAGTGGGACTGAGCCCCACTCACTCACCAGGATGGAGCCAATTCAATCCAGACCTCTATTAATACCAGCTGGAGTGATACTGAGACCCACTCACTCACCAGGATGGAACCAATTCAATCCAGACCTCTATTAATACCAGCTGGAGTGGTACTGAGCCCCACTCACTCACCAGGAAGGAGCCAATTCAATCCAGACCTCTATTGATACCAGCTGGAGTGGTACTGAGCCCCAGTCAAACACCAGGATGGAGCCAATTCAATCCAGTCTATTAATAACAGCTGGAGTGGTACTGAGTCCCACTCACTCACCAGGATGGAGCCAATTCAATCCAGACCTCTATTAATACCAGCTGGAGTGGTACTGAGCCCCACTCACTCACCGGGAAAGAGCCAATTCAATCCAGACCTCTATGAGTACAAGCTGGTGTGGTACTGAGTCCCTCTGAAACACCAGGAAAGCGCCAAATCAATGCAGACCTCTATTAATACCAGCTGGAGTGGCACTGAGTCCCACTCACACACCAGGAAAGAGGCAATTCAATCCTTATCTCTATTAATACCAGCTGGAGTGGTACTGATCCCCACTCACACACCAGGAAGGAGCCAATTCAAACCAATCCTCTTTTGATACCAGCTGGAGTGGAACTGAGTCCCACTCACACACCAGGAAAGAGTCAATTCAAACCAGGCTTCTATTAATACCAGCTGGAGAGGTACTGAGTCCCACTCACATACCAGGAAAGAGTCAATTCAATCCAGATCTATATTAATACCAGCTGGAGTGGTACTGCGTCCCATTCACACACCAGGAAAGAGTCAATTCAAACCAGGCCTCTATTAATACCAGCTGGAGTGGACCTGAGTCCCACTCACACACCAGGAAAGAGCCAATTCAATCCAGACCTCTTAATACCAGCTGGAGTGGGACTGAGCCCCACTCACTCACCAGGAAGGAGCCAATTCAATCTAGACCTCTTAATACCAGCTGGGGTGGGACTGAGCCCCATTCAATCACCAGGAAGGAGCCAATTCAATCCAGACCTCTATTAACACCAGCTGGAGTGGTACTGAGCCGCACTCACTCACCAGGATGGAGCCAATTCAATCCAGACCTCTATTAATACCAGCTGGAGTGGTACTGAGCCGCACTCACTCACCAGGATGGAGCCAATTCAATCCAGACCTCTATTAATACCAGCTGGAGTGGTACTGAGCCCCACTCACTCACCAGGAAAGAGTCAATTCAATCCAGACCTCTATTAATACCAGCTGGAGTGTTACTGAGGCCCACTCACTCACCAGGAAAGAGTCAATTCAATCCAGACCTCTATTAATACCAGCTGGAGTGGTACTGAGTCCCACTCACTCACCAGGAAAGAGTCAATTCAATCCAGAGCTCTTATTAACACCAGCTGGAGAGGTACTGAGTCCCACTCACACACCAGGAAAGAGAAATATCAATCCAGACCTCTATAAATACCAGCTGCAGTGTAACTGAGTCCCACTCACACACCAGGAAAGAGAAATATCAATCCAGGCCTCTATAAATACCAGCAGAAGTGGTACTGAGCCCCACTCACACACCAGTAAAGAGTCTATTCAATCCATTCCTCTATTAATACCAGCTGGAGTGGTACTGAGTCCCAGTCAAGCTCCAGGAAAGAGCCACGTCAATCCAGGACTCTATTCATACCAGCTGGAGAGGAACTGAGTCCCCCACACACACCAGGAAAGAGCCAAGTCAATCCAGGCGTCTATTCATACCAGCTGGAGAGGAACTGAGTCCCACTCACACACCAGGAAGGCGCCAATTCAATCCAGACCTCTATTAATACCAGCTGGAGTGGTACTGAGCCCCACTCACTCACCAGGAAAGAGCCAATTCAATCCAGTCCTCTATTAATATCAGCTGGAGTGGTACTGAGCCCCACTCATCACCAGGAAGGAGCCAATTCAAACCAGACCTCTATTAATACCAGCTGGAGTGGTACTGAGTCCCACTCAAACATCAGGAAAGAGCCAAATCAATCCAGACCTCTATTAATACCAGCTGGAGTGGTACTGAGTCCCACTCAAACACCAGGAAAGAGCCAAATCAATCCAGACCTCTATTAATACCAGCTGGAGTGGGACTGAGTCCCACTCACACACCAGGAAAGAGTCAATTCAAACCAGGCCTCGATAAATACCAGCTGGAGTGGTACTGAGTCCCACTCAAACACCAGGAAAGAGCCAAATCAATCCAGACCTCTATTAATACCCTCTGGAGTGGTACTGAGTCCCACTCACACACCAGGAAAGAGTCAATTCAAACCAGACCTCTATTAATACCAGCTGGAGTGGAACTGAGTCCCACTCACTCACCAGGAAAGAGTCAATACAATCCAGACCTCTATTAATACCAGCTGGAGTGGTACTGAGTCCCACTCACTCACCAGGAAAGAGTCAATTCAATCCAGACCTCTATTAATACCAGCTGGAGTGGTACTGAGTCCTACTCACTCACCAGGAAAGAGTCAATTCAATCCAGACCTCTATTAATACCAGCTGGAGTGGTACTGAGTCCCACTCACTCACCAGGAAAGAGTCAATTCAATCCAGACCTCTATTAATACCAGCTGGAGTGGTACTGAGTCCCACTCACTCACCAGGAAAGAGTCAATTCAATCCAGACCTCTTATTAACACCAGCTGGAGAGGTACTGAGTCCCACTCACACACCAGGAAAGAGCCAACTCAATCCAGACCTATATTAATACCAGCTGGAGTGGGACTGAGCCCCACTCACTCACCACGAAGGAGCCAATTCAATCCAGACATCTATTAATACCAGCTGGAGTGGTACTGAGTCCCACTCACTCACCAGGAAAGAGTCAATTCAATCCAGACCTCTTATTAACACCAGCTGGAGAGGTACTGAGTCCCACTCTCACACCAGGAAAGAGCCAATTCAATCCGGACCTCTATTAATACCAGCTGCAGTGGTACTGAGCCCCACTCACTCACCAGGATGGAGCAAATTCAATCCAGACCTCTATTAATACCAGATGGAGTGGTACTGAGTCCCACTCACACACGAGGAAAGAGCCAATTCAATCCAGGCCTCTATTGATACCAGCTGGAGTGGTACTGAGCCGCATTCACACACCAGGAAAGAGCCAATTCAATCCGGACCTCTATTAATACCAGCTGCAGTGGTACTGAGCCCCACTCACTCACCAGGATGGAGCAAATTCAATCCAGACCTCTATTAATACCAGATGGAGTGGTACTGAGTCCCACTCACACACGAGGAAAGAGCCAATTCAATCCAGGCCTCTATTGATACCAGCTGGAGTGGTACTGAGTCCCACACACACACCAGGAAAGAGCCAATTCAATCCGGGCCCCTATTAATACCAGCTGGAGTGGTACTGAGCCCCTCTCACACACCAGGGAAGGGCTAAATCAATACAGGTCTCCACTAATACCAGCTGGAGTGGGACTCAGTCTCACTCACAATCCAGGAAAGAGCCAATTCAATCCAGGCCTCTAATAATACCAGCTGGAGTGGTACTGAGTCCCACAAACACACCAGGAAAAAGCCAATTCAAACCAGGTTTCTATTAATATCAACTGGAGTGGAATTGGGTCACAAGTCACACTAGCAGAAAGCCAACTCAAGCAAGGATTTTATTAATACCAGCTGGCGTGGCACTGAGGCCCACTCACACACCAGGAAAGAGCCAATCCAATCCAGGCCTCTATTAATAACAGCTGGAGTGGTACTGAGCCCCACTCACTCACCAGGAAAGAGTCAACTCAATTCAGACCTCTATTAATACCAGCTGGAGTGGGACTGAGTCCCACTCACACACCAGGAAAGAGGCAATTCAATCCAGGCGTCGATAAAAACCAGCTGGAGTGGTACTGAGTCCGAATCACACGCCAGGAAAGAGGCAATTCAATCCAGCTCTCTATTAATACCAGCTGGAGTGGTGCTGATCCCCACTCACACAGCAGGAAAGAGTCAATTCAATCCAGACCTCTATTAATACCAGCTGGAGTGGTACTGAGTCCACCTCAAACACCAGGAAAGAGTCAATTCAATCCACAGCTCGATAAATACCAGCTGGAGTGGGACTGAGTCTCACTGACTCACCAGGAAAGAGCCAATTCAATCCAGGCCTCAATTAATACCAGCTGGAGTGGTACTGAGCACCACTCACTCACCAGGAAAGATCCAAGTCAATCCAGGCCTCTATTAATACCAGCTGGAGTGGTACTGAGCCCCACTTACTCACCAGGAAAGAGCCAATTCAATCCAGGCCTCAATTAATACCAGCTGGAGTGGTACTGAGCCCCAGTCACACACCAGGAAAGAGCCAAGTCAATCCAGGCCTCTATTAATACCAGCTGAAGTGGTACTGAGCCCCACTCACACACCAGGATTGAGGCAATTCAATCCACACCTCAATAAATACCAGCTGGAGTGGGACTGAGCCCCACTCACTCACCAGGAAAGAGCCAAGTCAATCCAGGCCTCTATTAATACCAGCTGGAGTGGTACTGAGCCCCACTTACTCACCAGGAAAGAGCCAATTCAATCCAGGCCTCTATTAATACCAGCTGGAGTGGTACTCAGCCCCACTCACTCACCAGGATGGAGACAATTCAATCCAGACCTCTATGAGTACAAGCTGGTGTGGTACTGAGCCCCACTCACTCACCAGGAAAAGAGCCAATTCAATCCAGACCTCTATTAATACCAGCTGGAGTGGTACTGAGTCCCACTCACACACCAGGAAAGAGCCAATTCAATCCAGACCTCTAATAATACCAGCTGGAGTGGTACTGAGCCCCACTCACTCACCAGGATGGAGCCAATTCAATCCAGACCTCTATTAATACCAGCTGGAGTGATACTGAGACCCACTCACTCACCAGGATGGAACCAATTCAATCCAGACCTCTATTAATACCAGCTGGAGTGATACTGAGCCCCACTCACTCACCAGGATGGAACCAATTCAATCCAGACCTCTATTAATACCAGCTGGAGTGGTACTGAGCCCCACTCACTCACCAGGAAGGAGCCAATTCAATCCAGACCTCTATTAATACCAGCTGGAGTGGTACTGAGCCCCAGTCAAACACCAGGATGGAGCCAATTCAATCCAGTCTATTAATAACAGCTGGAGTGGTACTGAGTCCCACTCACTCACCAGGATGGAGCCAATTCAATCCAGACCTCTATTAATACCAGCTGGAGTGGTACTGAGCCCCACTCACTCACCGGGAAAGAGCCAATTCAATCCAGACCTCTATGAGTACAAGCTGGTGTGGTACTGAGTCCCACTCAAACACCAGGAAAGCGCCAAATCAATGCAGACCTCTATTAATACCAGCTGGAGTGGCACTGATCCCCACTCACACACCAGGAAGGAGCCAATTCAAACCAATCCTCTTTTGATACCAGCTGGAGTGGAACTGAGTCCCACTCACACACCAGGAAAGAGTCAATTCAAACCAGGCTTCTATTAATACCAGCTGGAGAGGTACTGAGTCCCACTCACATACCAGGAAAGAGTCAATTCAATCCAGATCTCTATTAATACCAGCTGGAGTGGTACTGCGTCCCATTCACACACCAGGAAAGAGTCAATTCAAACCAGGCCTCTATTAATACCAGCTGGAGTGGACCTGAGTCCCACTCACACACCAGGAAAGAGCCAATTCAATCCAGACCTCTTAATACCAGCTGGAGTGGTACTGAGCCCCTCTCACTCACCAGGAAGGAGCCAATTCAATCTAGACCTCTTAATACCAGCTGGGGTGGGACTGAGCCCCATTCAATCACCAGGAAGGAGCCAATTCAATCCAGACCTCTATTAACACCAGCTGGAGTGGTACTGAGTCCCACTCACTCACCAGTAAAGAGTCAATTCAATCCAGAACTCTATTAACACAAGCTGGAGTGGTACTGAGCCCCACTCACTCACCAGGAATGAGCCAATTCAATCCAGACCTCTGCGAGTACAAGCTGGTGTGGTACGGAGTCCCACTCAAACACCAGGAAAGAGCCAAATCAATCCAGACCTCTATTAATACCAGCTGGAGTGGTACTGAGTCCCACTCACACACCAGGAAAGAGGCAATTCAATCCACACCTCGATAAATACCAGCTGGAGTGGGACTGAGTCCCACTCACACACCAGGAAAGAGGCAATTCTGTTCAGGCCTCTTTTGATACCAGCTGGAGTGGACCTGAGTCCCATTCACACACCAGGAAAGAGTCAATTCAAACCAGGCCTCTATTAATACCAGCTGGAGTGGACCTGAGTCCCATTCATACACCAGGAAAGGGTCAATTCATACCAGGCCTCTATTAATACCAGCTGGAGTGGAACTGAGTCCCACTCACACACCAGGAAAGAGGCAAATCCAACCAGGTCTCTATTAATACCAGCTGGAGTGGAACTGAGCCCCACTCACACACCAGGAAAGAGTCAATTCAAACCAGGTCTCTATTAATACCAGCTGGAGTGTTACTGAGCCCCACTCACACACCAGGGAAGAGCCAATTCAATCCAGACCTCTATTAATACCAGCTGGAGTGGGACTGAGTCCCACTCAATCACCAGGAAAGAGTCAATTCAATCCAGACCTCTTATAAACACCAGCTGGAGAGGTACTGAGCCCCACTCACACACCAGGAAAGAGCCAATTCAATCCAGCCCTCTATAAATACCAGCTGGAGTGGTACTGAGTCCCACTCACACACCAGGGAAGAGCCAATTCAATCCAGACCTCTATTTATACCAGCTGGAGAGGTACTGAGTCCCACTCACAGACAAGGAAAGAGTCAATTCAAAGCAGGGTTCTATTAATACCAGCTGGAGTGGAACTGAGTCCCACTCACATCCCAGGAAAGAGTCAATTCAATCCAGTACTCTATTAATACCAGCTGGAGTGGACCTGAGTCCCATTCACACACCAGGAAAGAGTCAATTCAAACCAGGCCTCTATTAATACCAGCTGGAGTGGAACTGAGTCCCACACACACACCAGGAAAGAGTCAATTCAATCCAGACCTCTTAATAACAGCTGGAGTGGGACTGAGCCCCACTTAATCACCAGGAAAGAGCCAATTCAATCCAGACCTCTATTAATACCAGCTGGAGTGGTACTGAGTCCCTTCTCACACACCAGGAAAGAGCCAATTCAATCCAGACCTCTATTAATACCAGCTGGAGTGGTACTGAGACCCACTCACACACCAGGAAAGAGCCAATTCAATCCAGACCTCTATTAATACCAGCTGGAGTGGTACTGAGTCCCACTCACTCACCAGGAAAGAGTCAATTCAATCCAGGCCTCTATTAATACCAGCTGGAGTGGTACTGAGCCCCACTCACTCACCAGGAAAGAGCCAATTCAATCCAGACCTCTATGAGTACAAGCTGGTGTGGTACTGAGCCACACTCACTCACCAGGATGGAGCCAATTCAATCCAGACCTCTATTAATACCAGCTGGAGTGGTACTGAGCCCCACTCACACACCACGAAAGAGCCAATTCAATCCAGACCTCTATTAATACCAGCTGGAGTGGTACCGAGCCCCACTCACACACCAGGAAAGAGCTAATTCAATCCAGACCTCTATTAATACCAGCTGGAGTGGTACTGAGTCCCACTCACTCACCAGGAAAGAGGCAATTCAATCCAGGCCTCAATTAATACCAGCTGGAGTGGTACTGAGCCCCACTCACTCACCAGAAAAGAGCCAATTCAAAACAGACCTCTACGAGTACAAGCTGTTGTGGTACTGAGTCCCATTCACACACCAGCTAAGAGGCAATTCAATCCCGGTCTCAATGAATACCAGCTGGAGTGGTACTGAGTCCCACTCACACACCAGGAAAGAGCCAAATCAATCCAGACATCTATTAATACCAGCTGGAGTGGTACTGAGTCCGGCTCACACACCAGGAAAGAGCCAATTAAATCCAGACCTCTATTAATACCAGCTGGAGTGTTACCGAGTCCCACTCACACACCAGGAAAGAGGCAATTCAATCCAGACCTCTATTCATACCAGCTGGAGTGTTACCGAGTCCCACTCACACACCAGGAAAGAGGCAATTCAATCCAGGCCTCTATTAATACCAGCTGGAGTGGGACTGAGTCCCACTCACACACCAGGAAAGAGGCAATTCAATCCAGACCTCTATTCATCCCAGCTGGAGTGTTACCGAGTCCCACTCACACACCAGGAAAGAGGCAATTCAATCCAGGCCTCTATTAATACCAGCTGCAGTGGTACTGAGTCCCACTCACACACCAGGAAAGAGCCAATTCAATCCAGACCTCGGTTCATACCAGCTGAAGTGGTACTGAGCCCCACTCACACACCAGGAAAGAGCCAATTCAATCCAGGCCTCTATAAATACCAGCTGAAGTGGTACTGAGCCCCATTCACACAGCAGGATTGAGGCAATTCAATCCACACCTCGATAAATACCAGCTGGAGTGGGACTGAGCCCCACTCACACACCAGGAAAGAGCCAATTCAATCCAGACATCTTAATGCCAGCTAGAGTGGGACTGAGTCCAACTCAATCACCAGTAAGGAGGCAATTCAATCCAGACCTCTATTAACACCAGCTGGAGTGGTACTGAGTCCCACTCACACACCAGGAAAGAGGCAATTCAATCCACACCTCTATTAATACCAGCTGGAGTGGTACTGAGTCCCACTCACACACCAGGAAAGAGGCAATTCAATCCACACCTCTATTAATACCAGCTGGAGTGGTTCTGAGCCCCACTCACACAACAGGGAAGAGCCAATTCAATCCAGGCATCTATTAATACCAGCTGGAGTGGTTCTGAGCCCCAGTCACACACCAGGAAAGATCCAAGTCAATCCAGTCCTCTATTAATACCAGCTGGAGAGGTACTGAGTCCCACTCACACACGCGGAAAGAGTCAATTCAAACCAGGTCTCTATTAACACCAGCTGGAGTGGGACTGAGCCCCACTCAATCACCAGGAATGAGCCAATTAAATCCAGACTTCTATTAATACCAGCTGGAGTGTTACCGAGTCCCACTCACACACCAGGAAAGAGGCAATTCAATCCCGACCTCTATTCATACCAGCTGGAGTGTTTTTAGTCCCACTCACACACCAGGAAAGAGGCAATTCAATCCAGGCCTCTATTAATACCAGCTGGAGTGGGACTGAGTCCCACTCACTCACCAGGAAAGAGCCAATTCAATCCAGACCTCTATTAACACCAGCTGGAGTGGTACTGAGCCCCACTCACACACCAGGAAAGAGGCAATTCAATCCACACCTCTATTAATACCAACTGGAGTGGGACTGAGTCCCACTCAAACACCAGGAAAGAGGCAATTCAATCCACACCTCTATTAATACCAACTGGAGTGGTTCTGAGCCCCACTCACACAGCAGGGAAGAGCCAATTCAATCCACACCTCTATTAATACCAGCTGGAGTGGTTCTGAGCCCCAGTCACGCACCAGGAAAGAGCCAGGTAAATCCAGGCCTCTATTCATACCAGCTGGAGTGGAACTGAGTCCCCCACACACACCAGGAAAGATCCAAGTCAATCCAGTCCTCTAATAATACCAGCTGGAGAGGTACTGAGTCGCACTCACACACTCGGAAAGAGTCAATTCAAACCAGGTCTCTATTAATACCAGCTGGAGTGGAACTGAGTCCGACTCACACACCAGGAAAGAGCCAATAAAATCCAGACATCTATTAATACCAGCTGGAGTGGAACTGAGTCCCACTCACACACCAGGGAAGAGCCAATTCAAGCCAGGCCTCTATTAATACCAGCTGGCGCGTACGGAGCCCCACTCACACACCAGGAAAGAGCCAATCCAATCCAGACCTCTTAATACCAGCTGGAGTGGGACTGAGCCCCACTCAATCACCAGGAAGCAGCCAATTCAATCCAGACATCTATTAACACCAGCTGGAGTGGTACTGAGTCCCACTCACTCACCAGTAAAGAGGCAATTCAATCCACACCTCGATAAATACCAGCTGGAGTGGGACTGAGTCCCACTCACACACCAGGAAAGAGGCAATTCAATCCACACCTCTAGTAATACCAGCTGGAATGGTTGTGAGCCCCACTCACACACCAGGAAGAGCCAATTCAATCCAGACCTCTATTAATACCAGCTGGAGTGGTACTGAGCCCCACTCACACACCAGGAAAGAGCCAATTCAATCCAGACCTCTACTAATACCAGCTGGAGTGGGACTGAGCCCCACTCACTCACCAGGATGGAGGCAATTCAATCCAGACCTCTATTAATACCAGCTGGAGTGGTACTGAGTCCCACTCACACACCAGGAAAGAGTCAATTCAATCCAGACATCTTAATGCCAGCTGGAGTGGGACTGAGCCCCACTCAATAACCAGGAAGGAGCCAATTCAATCCAGACCTCTATTAATACCAGCTGGAGTGGTACTGAGTCCCACTCACACACCAGGAAAGAGGCAATTCAATCCACACCTCTATTAATACCAGCTGGAGTGGTTCTGAGCCCCACTCACACACCAGGGAAGAGCCAATTCAATCCATAGCTCTATTAATACCAGCTGGAGTGGGACTGAGTCCCACTCACTCACCAGGAAAGAGTCTATTCAATCCAGGCATCTATTAATACCAGCTGGAGAGGTACTGAGTCCCACTCACACACCAGGAAAGAGCCAAGTCAATCTAGAACTCTATTAATACCAGCTGGAGTGGTACTGAGTCCCTCTCACTCACCAGTAAAGAGGCAATTCAATCCACAGGTCGATAAATACCAGCTGGAGTGGTACTGAGCCCCACTCACTCACCAGAAAAGAGCCAATTCAAAACAGACCTCTACGAGTACAAGCTGTTGTGGTACTGAGTCCCATTCACACACCAGCTAAGAGGCAATTCAATCCCGGTCTCAATGAATATGCAGCTGGAGTGGTACTGAGTCCCACTCACACACCAGGAAAGAGCCAAATCAATCCAGACATCTATTAATACCAGCTGGAGTGGTACTGAGTCCGGCTCACACACCAGGAAAGAGCCAATTAAATCCAGACCTCTATTAATACCAGCTGGAGTGTTACCGAGTCCCACTCACACACCAGGAAAGAGGCAATTCAATCCAGACCTCTATTCATACCAGCTGGAGTGTTACCGAGTCCCACTCACACACCAGGAAAGAGGCAATTCAATCCAGGCCTCTATTAATACCAGCTGGAGTGGGACTGAGTCCCACTCACACACCAGGAAAGAGGCAATTCAATCCAGACCTCTATTCATCCCAGCTGGAGTGTTACCGAGTCCCACTCACACACCAGGAAAGAGGCAATTCAATCCAGGCCTCTATTAATACCAGCTGCAGTGGTACTGAGTCCCACTCACACACCAGGAAAGAGCCAATTCAATCCAGACCTCGATTCATACCAGCTGAAGTGGTACTGAGCCCCACTCACACACCAGGAAAGAGCCAATTCAATCCAGGCCTCTATAAATACCAGCTGAAGTGGTACTGAGCCCCATTCACACAGCAGGATTGAGGCAATTCAATCCACACCTCGATAAATACCAGCTGGAGTGGGACTGAGCCCCACTCACACACCAGGAAAGAGCCAATTCAATCCAGACATCTTAATGCCAGCTAGAGTGGGACTGAGTCCAACTCAATCACCAGTAAGGAGGCAATTCAATCCAGACCTCTATTAACACCAGCTGGAGTGGTACTGAGTCCCACTCACACACCAGGAAAGAGGCAATTCAATCCACACCTCTATTAATACCAGCTGGAGTGGTACTGAGTCCCACTCACACACCAGGAAAGAGGCAATTCAATCCACACCTCTATTAATACCAGCTGGAGTGGTTCTGAGCCCCACTCACACAACAGGGAAGAGCCAATTCAATCCAGGCATCTATTAATACCAGCTGGAGTGGTTCTGAGCCCCAGTCACACACCAGGAAAGATCCAAGTCAATCCAGTCCTCTATTAATACCAGCTGGAGAGGTACTGAGTCCCACTCACACACGCGGAAAGAGTCAATTCAAACCAGGTCTCTATTAACACCAGCTGGAGTGGGAGTGAGCCCCACTCAATCACCAGGAATGAGCCAATTAAATCCAGACCTCTATTAATACCAGCTGGAGTGTTACCGAGTCCCACTCACACACCAGGAAAGAGGCAATTCAATCCAGACCTCTATTCATACCAGCTGGAGTGTTTTTAGTCCCACTCACACACCAGGAAAGAGGCAATTCAATCCAGGCCTCTATTAATACCAGCTGGAGTGGGACTGAGTCCCACTCACTCACCAGGAAAGAGCCAATTCAATCCAGACCTCTATTAACACCAGCTGGAGTGGTACTGAGCCCCACTCACACACCAGGAAAGAGGCAATTCAATCCACACCTCTATTAATACCAACTGGAGTGGGACTGAGTCCCACTCAAACACCAGGAAAGAGGCAATTCAATCCACACCTCTATTAATACCAACTGGAGTGGTTCTGAGCCCCACTCACACAGCAGGGAAGAGCCAATTCAATCCACACCTCTATTAATACCAGCTGGAGTGGTTCTGAGCCCCAGTCACGCACCAGGAAAGAGCCAGGTAAATCCAGGCCTCTATTCATACCAGCTGGAGTGGAACTGAGTCCCCCACACACACCAGGAAAGATCCAAGTCAATCCAGTCCTCTAATAATACCAGCTGGAGAGGTACTGAGTCGCACTCACACACTCGGAAAGAGTCAATTCAAACCAGGTCTCTATTAATACCAGCTGGAGTGGAACTGAGTCCGACTCACACACCAGGAAAGAGCCAATAAAATCCAGACATCTATTAATACCAGCTGGAGTGGAACTGAGTCCCACTCACACACCAGGGAAGAGCCAATTCAAGCCAGGCCTCTATTAATACCAGCTGGCGCGTACGGAGCCCCACTCACACACCAGGAAAGAGCCAATCCAATCCAGACCTCTTAATACCAGCTGGAGTGGGACTGAGCCCCACTCAATCACCAGGAAGCAGCCAATTCAATCCAGACATCTATTAACACCAGCTGGAGTGGTACTGAGTCCCACTCACTCACCAGTAAAGAGGCAATTCAATCCACACCTCGATAAATACCAGCTGGAGTGGGACTGAGTCCCACTCACACACCAGGAAAGAGGCAATTCAATCCACACCTCTATTAATACCAGCTGGAATGGTTGTGAGCCCCACTCACACACCAGGAAGAGCCAATTCAATCCAGACCTCTATTAATACCAGCTGGAGTGGTACTGAGCCCCACTCACACACCAGGAAAGAGCCAATTCAATCCAGACCTCTACTAATACCAGCTGGAGTGGGACTGAGCCCCACTCACTCACCAGGATGGAGGCAATTCAATCCAGACCTCTATTGATAACAGCTAGAGTGGTACTGAGTCCCACTCACACACCAGGAAAGAGCCAATTCAATCCAGGCCTCTATAAATACCAGCTGAAGTGGTACTGAGTCCCACTCACACACGCGGAAAGAGTCAATTCAAACCAGGTCTCTATTAACACCAGCTGGAGTGGGACTGAGCCCCACTCAATCACCAGGAAGGAGCCAATTAAATCCAGACCTCTATTAATACCAGCTGGAGTGTTACCGAGTCCCACTCACACACCAGGAAAGAGGCAATTCAATCCAGACCTCTATTCATACCATTTGGAGTGTTTTTAGTCCCACTCACACACCAGGAAAGAGGCAATTCAATCCAGGCCTCTATTAATACCAGCTGGAGTGGGACTGAGTCCCACTCACACACCAGGAAAGAGTCAATTAAATCCATGTCTCTATTAATGCCAGCTGAAGTGGTACTGAGCCCCACTCACACACCAGGAAAGAGCCAATTCAATCCAGGCCTCTATAAATACCAGCTGAAGTGGTACTGAGCCCCACTCACACACCAGGATTGAGGCAATTCAATCCACACCTCGATAAATACCAGCTGGAGTGGGACTGTGCCCCACTCATACACCAGGAAAGAGCCAATTCAATCCAGACATCTTAATGCCAGCTGGAGTGGGACTGAGCCCCACTCAATCACCAGGAAAGAGCCAATTCAATCCAGACCTCTATTAACACCAGCTGGAGTGGTACTGAGTCCCACTCAAACACCAGGAAAGAGGCAATTCAATCCACAACTCTATTAATA
The DNA here is from genome assembly GCF_036365525.1 of Heterodontus francisci. Classification (NCBI taxonomy): domain Eukaryota; kingdom Metazoa; phylum Chordata; class Chondrichthyes; order Heterodontiformes; family Heterodontidae; genus Heterodontus; species Heterodontus francisci. The sequence goes on from NW_027140150.1 coordinate 255,502, forward strand.
CCAACTGGAGTGGTTCTGAGCCCCACTCACACACCAGGAAAGAGCCAATTCAATCCATACCTCTATTAATACCAGCTGGAGTGGGACTGAGTCCCACTCACTCACCAGGAAAGAGCCAATTCAATCCAGACCTCTATTAACACCAGCTGGAGTGGTACTGAGTCCCACTCAAACACCAGGAAAGAGGCAATTCAATCCAGACCTCTATTCATACCAACTGGAGTGGTTCTGAGCCCCACTCACACAACAGGGAAGAGCCAATTCAATCCACACCTCTATTAATACCAGCTGGAGTGGTACTGAGTCCCAGTCACGCACCAGGAAAGAGCCAGGTAAATCCAGGCCTCTATTCATAACAGCTGGAGTGGAACTGAGTCCCCCACACACACCAGGAAAGATCCAAGTCAATCCAGTCCTCTATTAATACCAGCTGGAGAGGTACTGAGTCCCACTCACACACTCGGAAAGAGTCAATTCAAACCAGGTCTCTATTAATACCAGCTGGAGTGGTACTGAGTCCGACTCACACACCAGGAAAGAGCCAATAAAATCCAGACATCTATTAATACCAGCTGGAGTGGAACTGAGTCCCACTCACACACCAGGGAAGAGCCAATTCAATCCAGGCCTCTATTAATACCAGCTGGCGCGTACGGAGCCCCACTCACACACCAGGAAAGAGCCAATTCAATCCAGACATCTTAATGCCAGCTGGAGTGGTACTGAGTCCCACTCACTCACCAGTAAAGAGGCAATTCAATCCAGACCTCGATAAATACCAGCTGGAGTGGGACTGAGTCCCACTCACACACCAGGAAAGAGGCAATTCAATCCACACCTCTATTAATACCAGCTGGAGTGGTTGTGAGCCCCACTCATTCACCAGGAAGGAGCCAATTCAAACCAGGTCTCTATTAACACCAGCTGGAGTGGTACTGAGTCCCACTCACTCACCAGTAAAGAGGCAATTCAATCCACACCTCGATAAATACCAGCTGGCGTGGTACTGAGTCCCACTCACACACCAGGAAGAGCAAATTCAATCCATACCACTATTAATACCAGCTGGAGTGGTACTGAGCCCCACTCACTCACCAGGAAGGAGCCAATTCAAACCAGGTCTCTATTAATACCAGCTGGAGTGGTACTGAGCCCCACTCACTCACCAGGATGGAGGCAATTCAATCCAGACCTCTATTGATAACAGCTAGAGTGGTACCGAGACCCACTGACACACCAGGAAAGAGCCAATTCAATCCAGGCCTCTATAAATACCAGCTGAAGTGGTACTGAGTCCCACTCACACACAGGAAAGAGCCATTTCAATCCAGGCCTCGATTAATACCAGCTGGAGTGGTACGGAGCCCCAGTCACGCACCAGGAAAGAGCCAAATCAATCCAGACCTCTATTAATACCAGCTGGAGAGGTACTGATCCCCACTCACACACCAGGAAAGAGTCAATTCAATCCAGACCTCTCTTAACACCAGCTGGAGTGGTACTGAGTCCCACTCACACACCAGGAAAGAGCCAATTCAATCCAGACATCTTAATGCCAGCTGGAGTGGTACTGAGCCCCACTCACACACCAGGGAAGAGCCAATTCAATCCATAGCTCTATTGATACCAGCTGGAGTGGTACTGAGCCCCACTCACACACCAGGAAAGAGTCAATTCAATCCAGACATCTCTTAACACCAGCTGGAGTGGTACTGAGTCCCACTCACACACCAGGAAAGAGCCAATTCAATCCAGACATCTTAATGCCAGCTGGAGTGGTACTGAGCCCCACTCACACACCAGGGAAGAGCCAATTCAATCCAGACCTCTATTAATACCAGCTGGAGTGGGACTGAGTCCCACTCACTCACCAGGAAAGAGTCAATTCAATCCAGGCATCTATTAATACCAACTGGAGTGGTTCTGAGCCCCAGTGACGCACCAGGAAAGAGCCAAGTCAATCCAGGCCTCTATTCATACCAGCTGGAGTGGAACTGAGTCCCACTCACACACCAGGAATGAGCCAAGTCAATCCAGGCCTCTATTCATACCAGCTGGAGTGGACCTGAGTCCCACTCACACACTAGGAAAGAGTCATTTCAAACCAGGTCTCTAGTAACACCAGCTGGAGTGGTACTGAGTCCCACTCACTCACCAGTAAAGAGGCAATTCAATCCACACCTCGATAAATACCAGCTGGAGTGGGACTGAGTCCCACTCACACACCAGGAAAGATTGAATTCAATCCAGACCTCTATTAATACCAGCTGGAGTGGGACTGAGTCCCACTCACACAACAGGAAAGAGGCAATTCAATCCCGACCTCTATCAATAGCAGCTGGAATGGTACTGAGCCCCACTCACACAACAGGAAAGAGGCTATTCAATCCACACCTCTATTAACACCAGCTGGAGTGGTACTGAGCCCCACTCACACACCCGGAAAGAGCCAATTCAATCCAGACCTCTACTAATACCAGCTGGAGTGGTACTGAGCCCCACTCACTCACCAGGATGGAGGCAATTCAACCCAGACCTCTATTAATAGCAGCTGGAGTGGTCCTGAGTCCCACTCACACACCAGGATTGAGGCAATTCAATCCACACCTCGATAAATACCAGCTGGAGTGGTACTGAGCACCACTCACACACCAGGAAAGAGCCAATTCAATCCAGGCCTCTATTAATACCAGCTGGAGTGGTACAGATCCCCACTCACACACCAGGAAGGAGCCAAGTCAATCCAGGCCTCTATAAATACCAGCTGATGTGGTACTGAGTCCCACTCACACACAGGAAAGAGCCATTTCAATCCAGGCCTCGATTAATACCAGCTGGAGTGGTACAGATCCCCACTCACACACCAGGAAGGAGCCAAGTCAATCCAGGCCTCTATAAATACCAGCTGAAGTGGTACTGAGTCCCACTCACACACAGGAAAGAGCCATTTCAATCCAGGCCTCGATTAATACCAGCTGGAGTGGTACGGAGCCCCAGTCACGCACCAGGAAAGAGCCAAATCAATCCAGACCTCTATTAATACCAGCTGGAGAGGTACTGATCCCCACTCACACACCAGGAAAGAGTCAATTCAATCCAGACATCTCTTAACACCAGCTGGAGTGGTACTGAGTCCCACTCACACCAGGAAAGAGGCAAATGAATCCAGGATTCTATCAATACCAGCTGGAGAGGTACTGAGTCCCACTCACACACCAGGAAAGAGCCAATTCAATCCAGACGTCTATTAATACCAGCTGCAGAGGTACTGAGTCCCACTCACACACCAGGAAAGAGCTAATTCAATCCAGGCCTCTATCAATACCAGCTGGAGAGGTACTGAGTCCCACTCACACACCAGGAAAGAGCCAATTCAATCCAGACGTCTATTAATACCAGCTGGAGTGGTACTGAGTCCCACTCAAACACCAGGAAAGAGGCAATTCAATCCACAACTCTATTAATACCAACTGGAGTGGTTCTGAGCCCCACTCACACACCAGGAAAGAGCCAATTCAATCCATACCTCTATTAATACCAGCTGGAGTGGGACTGAGTCCCACTCACTCACCAGGAAAGAGCCAATTCAATCCAGACCTCTATTAACACCAGCTGGAGTGGTACTGAGTCCCACTCAAACACCAGGAAAGAGGCAATTCAATCCAGACCTCTATTCATACCAACTGGAGTGGTTCTGAGCCCCACTCACACAACAGGGAAGAGCCAATTCAATCCACACCTCTATTAATACCAGCTGGAGTGGTACTGAGTCCCAGTCACGCACCAGGAAAGAGCCAGGTAAATCCAGGCCTCTATTCATAACAGCTGGAGTGGAACTGAGTCCCCCACACACACCAGGAAAGATCCAAGTCAATCCAGTCCTCTATTAATACCAGCTGGAGAGGTACTGAGTCCCACTCACACACTCGGAAAGAGTCAATTCAAACCAGGTCTCTATTAATACCAGCTGGAGTGGTACTGAGTCCGACTCACACACCAGGAAAGAGCCAATAAAATCCAGACATCTATTAATACCAGCTGGAGTGGAACTGAGTCCCACTCACACACCAGGGAAGAGCCAATTCAATCCAGGCCTCTATTAATACCAGCTGGCGCGTACGGAGCCCCACTCACACACCAGGAAAGAGCCAATTCAATCCAGACATCTTAATGCCAGCTGGAGTGGTACTGAGTCCCACTCACTCACCAGTAAAGAGGCAATTCAATCCAGACCTCGATAAATACCAGCTGGAGTGGGACTGAGTCCCACTCACACACCAGGAAAGAGGCAATTCAATCCACACCTCTATTAATACCAGCTGGAGTGGTTGTGAGCCCCACTCATTCACCAGGAAGGAGCCAATTCAAACCAGGTCTCTATTAACACCAGCTGGAGTGGTACTGAGTCCCACTCACTCACCAGTAAAGAGGCAATTCAATCCACACCTCGATAAATACCAGCTGGCGTGGTACTGAGTCCCACTCACACACCAGGAAGAGCAAATTCAATCCATACCACTATTAATACCAGCTGGAGTGGTACTGAGCCCCACTCACTCACCAGGAAGGAGCCAATTCAAACCAGGTCTCTATTAATACCAGCTGGAGTGGTACTGAGCCCCACTCACTCACCAGGATGGAGGCAATTCAATCCAGACCTCTATTGATAACAGCTAGAGTGGTACCGAGACCCACTGACACACCAGGAAAGAGCCAATTCAATCCAGGCCTCTATAAATACCAGCTGAAGTGGTACTGAGTCCCACTCACACACAGGAAAGAGCCATTTCAATCCAGGCCTCGATTAATACCAGCTGGAGTGGTACGGAGCCCCAGTCACGCACCAGGAAAGAGCCAAATCAATCCAGACCTCTATTAATACCAGCTGGAGAGGTACTGATCCCCACTCACACACCAGGAAAGAGTCAATTCAATCCAGACCTCTCTTAACACCAGCTGGAGTGGTACTGAGTCCCACTCACACACCAGGAAAGAGCCAATTCAATCCAGACATCTTAATGCCAGCTGGAGTGGTACTGAGCCCCACTCACACACCAGGGAAGAGCCAATTCAATCCATAGCTCTATTGATATCAGCTGGAGTGGTACTGAGCCCCACTCACACACCAGGAAAGAGTCAATTCAATCCAGACATCTCTTAACACCAGCTGGAGTGGTACTGAGTCCCACTCACACACCAGGAAAGAGCCAATTCAATCCAGACATCTTAATGCCAGCTGGAGTGGTACTGAGCCCCACTCACACACCAGGGAAGAGCCAATTCAATCCAGACCTCTATTAATACCAGCTGGAGTGGGACTGAGTCCCACTCACTCACCAGGAAAGAGTCAATTCAATCCAGGCATCTATTAATACCAAATGGAGTGGTTCTGAGCCCCAGTGACGCACCAGGAAAGAGCCAAGTCAATCCAGGCCTCTATTCATACCAGCTGGAGTGGAACTGAGTCCCACTCACACACCAGGAATGAGCCAAGTCAATCCAGGCCTCTATTCATACCAGCTGGAGTGGACCTGAGTCCCACTCACACACTAGGAAAGAGTCATTTCAAACCAGGTCTCTAGTAACACCAGCTGGAGTGGTACTGAGTCCCACTCACTCACCAGTAAAGAGGCAATTCAATCCACACCTCGATAAATACCAGCTGGAGTGGGACTGAGTCCCTCTCACACACCAGGAAAGATTGAATTCAATCCAGACCTCTATTAATACCAGCTGGAGTGGGACTGAGTCCCACTCACACAACAGGAAAGAGGCAATTCAATCCCGACCTCTATTAATAGCAGCTGGAGTGGTACTGAGCCCCACTCACACAACAGGAAAGAGGCAATTCAATCCACACCTCTATTAACACCAGCTGGAGTGGTACTGAGCCCCACTCACACACCCGGAAAGAGCCAATTCAATCCAGACCTCTACTAATACCAGCTGGAGTGGTACTGAGCCCCACTCACTCACCAGGATGGAGGCAATTCAACCCAGACCTCTATTAATAGCAGCTGGAGTGGTCCTGAGTCCCACTCACACACCAGGATTGAGGCAATTCAATCCACACCTCGATAAATACCAGCTGGAGTGGTACTGAGCACCACTCACACACCAGGAAAGAGCCAATTCAATCCAGGCCTCTATTAATACCAGCTGGAGTGGTACAGATCCCCACTCACACACCAGGAAGGAGCCAAGTCAATCCAGGCCTCTATAAATACCAGCTGATGTGGTACTGAGTCCCACTCACACACAGGAAAGAGCCATTTCAATCCAGGCCTCGATTAATACCAGCTGGAGTGGTACAGATCCCCACTCACACACCAGGAAGGAGCCAAGTCAATCCAGGCCTCTATAAATACCAGCTGAAGTGGTACTGAGTCCCACTCACACACAGGAAAGAGCCATTTCAATCCAGGCCTCGATTAATACCAGCTGGAGTGGTACGGAGCCCCAGTCACGCACCAGGAAAGAGCCAAATCAATCCAGACCTCTATTAATACCAGCTGGAGAGGTACTGATCCCCACTCACACACCAGGAAAGAGTCAATTCAATCCAGACATCTCTTAACACCAGCTGGAGTGGTACTGAGTCCCACTCACACCAGGAAAGAGGCAAATGAATCCAGGATTCTATCAATACCAGCTGGAGAGGTACTGAGTCCCACTCACACACCAGGAAAGAGCCAATTCAATCCAGACGTCTATTAATACCAGCTGCAGAGGTACTGAGTCCCACTCACACACCAGGAAAGAGCCAAATCAATCCAGGCCTCTATCAATACCAGCTGGAGAGGTACTGAGTCCCACTCACACACCAGGAAAGAGCCAATTCAATCCAGACGTCTATTAATACCAGCTGGAGTGGTACTGAGTCCCACTCACACCAGGAAAGAGGCAAATCAATCCAGGATTCTATCAATACCAGCTGGAGAGGTACTGAGTCCCACTCACACACCAGGAAAGAGCCAAGTCAATCCAGACCTCTATTAATACCAGCTGTAGTGGGACTGAGCCCCAGTCACGCACCAGGAAAGAGCCAAGTCAATCCAGGCCTCTATTCATACCAGCTGGAGTGGAACTGAGTCCCCACACACACCAGGAAAGATCCAAGTCAATCCAGTCCTCTATTAATACCAGCTGGAGAGGTACTGAGTCCCACTCACACACTCGGAAAGAGTCAATTCAAACCAGGTCTCTATTAATACCAGCTGGAGTGGAACTGAGTCCGACTCACACACCAGGAAAGAGCCAATAAAATCCAGACATCTATTAATACCAGCTGGAGTGGAACTGAGTCCCACTCACACACCAGGGAAGAGCCAATTCAATCCAGGCCTCTATTAATACCAGCTGGCGCGTACGGAGCCCCACTCACACACCAGGAAAGAGCCAATCCAATCCAGACCTCTTAATACCAGCTGGAGTGGGACTGAGCCCCACTCAATCACCAGGAAGCAGCCAATTCAATCCAGACATCTATTAACACCAGCTGGAGTGGTACTGAGTCCCACTCACTCACCAGTAAAGAGGCAATTCAATCCACAGGTCGATAAATACCAGCTGGAGTGGGACTGAGTCCCACTCACACACCAGGAAAGAGGCAATTCAATCCACACCTCTATTAATACCAGCTGGAGTGGTTCTGAGCCCCACTCACACACCAGGGAAGAGCCAATTCAATCCACAGCTCTATTAATACCAGCTGGAGTGGGACTGAGTCCCACTCACTCACCAGGAAAGAGTCTATTCAATCCAGGCATCTATTAATACCAGCTGGAGAGGTACTGAGTCCCACTCACACACCAGGAAAGAGCCAAGTCAATCTAGAACTCTATTAATACCAGCTGGAGTGGTACTGAGTCCCACTCACTCACCAGTAAAGAGGCAATTCAATCCACACCTCGATAAATACCAGCTGGAGTGGTACTGAGCCCCACTCACACAACAGGAAAGAGGCAATTCAATCCACACCTCTATTAATACCAGCTGGAGTGGTACTGAGCCCTACTCACACACCCGGAAAGAGCCAATTCAATCCAGACCTCTACTAATACCAGCTGGAGTGGTACTGAGCCCCACTCACTCACCAGAAAAGAGCCAATTCAATCCAGGCCTCTATCAATACCAGCTGGAGAGGTACTGAGTCCCACTCACACACCAGGAAAGAGCCAATTCAATCCAGACGTCTATTAATACCAGCTGGAGTGGTACTGAGTCCCACTCACACCAGGAAAGAGGCAAATCAATCCAGGATTCTATCAATACCAGCTGGAGAGGTACTGAGTCCCTCTCACACACCAGGAAAGAGCCAATTCAATCCAGACGTCTATTAATACCAGCTGGAGTGGTACTGAGTCCCACTCACACCAGGAAAGAGGCAAATCAATCCAGGATTCTATCAATACCAGCTGGAGAGGTACTGAGTCCCACTCACACACCAGGAAAGAGCCAATTAAATCCAGACCTCTATTAATACCAGCTGTAGTGGGACTGAGCCCCAGTCACGCACCAGGAAAGAGCCAAGTCAATCCAGGCCTCTATTCATACCAGCTGGAGTGGAACTGAGTCCCCCACACACACCAGGAAAGATCCAAGTCAATCCAGTCCTCTATTAATACCAGCTGGAGAGGTACTGAGTCCCACTCACACACTCGGAAAGAGTCAATTCAAACCAGGTCTCTATTAATACCAGCTGGAGTGGAACTGAGTCCGACTCACACACCAGGAAAGAGCCAATAAAATCCAGACATCTATTAATACCAGCTGGAGTGGAACTGAGTCCCACTCACACACCAGGGAAGAGCCAATTCAATCCAGGCCTCTATTAATACCAGCTGGCGCGTACGGAGCCCCACTCACACACCAGGAAAGAGCCAATCCAATCCAGACCTCTTAATACCAGCTGGAGTGGGACTGAGCCCCACTCAATCACCAGGAAGCAGCCAATTCAATCCAGACATCTATTAACACCAGCTGGAGTGGTACTGAGTCCCACTCACTCACCAGTAAAGAGGCAATTCAATCCACAGGTCGATAAATACCAGCTGGAGTGGGACTGAGTCCCACTCACACACCAGGAAAGAGGCAATTCAATCCACACCTCTATTAATACCAGCTGGAGTGGTTCTGAGCCCCACTCACACACCAGGGAAGAGCCAATTCAATCCATAGCTCTATTAATACCAGCTGGAGTGGGACTGAGTCCCACTCAATCACCAGGAAAGAGTCTATTCAATCCAGGCATCTATTAATACCAGCTGGAGAGGTACTGAGTCCCACTCACACACCAGGAAAGAGCCAAGTCAATCTAGAACTCTATTAATACCAGCTGGAGTGGTACTGAGTCCCACTCACTCACCAGTAAAGAGGCAATTCAATCCACACCTCGATAAATACCAGCTGGAGTGGTACTGAGCCCCACTCACACAACAGGAAAGAGGCAATTCAATCCACACCTCTATTAATACCAGCTGGAGTGGTACTGAGCCCCACTCACACACCCGGAAAGAGCCAATTCAATCCAGACCTCTACTAATACCAGCTGGAGTGGTACTGAGCCCCACTCACTCACCAGAAAAGAGCCAATTCAATCCAGGCCTCTATCAATACCAGCTGGAGAGGTACTGAGTCCCACTCACACACCAGGAAAGAGCCAATTCAATCCAGACGTCTATTAATACCAGCTGGAGTGGTACTGAGTCCCACTCACACCAGGAAAGAGGCAAATCAATCCAGGATTCTATCAATACCAGCTGGAGAGGTACTGAGTCCCTCTCACACACCAGGAAAGAGCCAATTAAATCCAGACCTCTATTAATACCAGCTGGAGAGGTACTGAGTCCCACTCACACACCAGGAAAGAGCCAATTCAATCCACACCTCTATTAATACCAGCTGTAGTGGGACTGAGCCCCAGTCACGCACCAGGAAAGAGCCAAGTCAATCCAGGCCTCTATTCATACCAGCTGGAGTGGAACTGAGTCCAACACACACACCAGGAAAGATCCAAGTCAATCCAGTCCTCTATTAATACCAGCTGGAGAGGTACTGAGTCCCACTCACACACTCGGAAAGAGTCAATTCAAACCAGGTCTCTATTAATACCAGCTGGAGTGGAACTGAGTCCGACTCAGACACCAGGAAAGAGCCAATAAAATCCAGACATCTATGAATACCAGCTGGAGTGGAACTGAGTCCCACTCACACACCAGGGAAGAGCCAATTCAATCCAGGCCTCTATTAATACCAGCTGGCGCGTACGGAGCCCCACTCACACACCAGGAAAGAGCCAATTCAATCCAGACGTCTATTAATACCAGCTGGAGTGGTACTGAGTCCCACTCACACCAGGAAAGAGGCAAATCAATCCAGGATTGTATCAATACCAGCTGGAGAGGTACTGAGTCCCTCTCACACACCAGGAAAGAGCCAATTCAATCCAGACGTCTATTAATACCAGCTGGAGTGGTACTGAGTCCCACTCACACCAGGAAAGAGGCAAATCAATCCAGGATTCTATCAATACCAGCTGGAGAGGTACTGAGTCCCACTCACACACCAGGAAAGAGCCAATTAAATCCAGACCTCTATTAATACCAGCTGTAGTGGGACTGAGCCCCAGTCACGCACCAGGAAAGAGCCAAGTCAATCCAGGCCTCTATTCATACCAGCTGGAGTGGAACTGAGTCCCCCACACACACCAGGAAAGATCCAAGTCAATCCAGTCCTCTATTAATACCAGCTGGAGAGGTACTGAGTCCCACTCACACACTCGGAAAGAGTCAATTCAAACCAGGTCTCTATTAATACCAGCTGGAGTGGAACTGAGTCCGACTCACACACCAGGAAAGAGCCAATAAAATCCAGACATCTATTAATACCAGCTGGAGTGGAACTGAGTCCCACTCACACACCAGGGAAGAGCCAATTCAATCCAGGCCTCTATTAATACCAGCTGGCGCGTACGGAGCCCCACTCACACACCAGGAAAGAGCCAATCCAATCCAGACCTCTTAATACCAGCTGGAGTGGGACTGAGCCCCACTCAATCACCAGGAAGCAGCCAATTCAATCCAGACATCTATTAACACCAGCTGGAGTGGTACTGAGTCCCACTCACTCACCAGTAAAGAGGCAATTCAATCCACAGGTCGATAAATACCAGCTGGAGTGGGACTGAGTCCCACTCACACACCAGGAAAGAGGCAATTCAATCCACACCTCTATTAATACCAGCTGGAGTGGTTCTGAGCCCCACTCACACACCAGGGAAGAGCCAATTCAATCCATAGCTCTATTAATACCAGCTGGAGTGGGACTGAGTCCCACTCAATCACCAGGAAAGAGTCTATTCAATCCAGGCATCTATTAATACCAGCTGGAGAGGTACTGAGTCCCACTCACACACCAGGAAAGAGCCAAGTCAATCTAGAACTCTATTAATACCAGCTGAAGTGGTACTGAGTCCCACTCACTCACCAGTAAAGAGGCAATTCAATCCACACCTCGATAAATACCAGCTGGAGTGGTACTGAGCCCCACTCACACAACAGGAAAGAGGCAATTCAATCCACACCTCTATTAATACCAGCTGGCGTGGTACTGAGCCCCACTCACACACCCGGAAAGAGCCAATTCAATCCAGACCTCTACTAATACCAGCTGGAGTGGTACTGAGCCCCACTCACTCACCAGAAAAGAGCCAATTCAATCCAGACGTCTATTAATACCAGCTGGAGTGGTACTGAGTCCCACTCACACCAGGAAAGAGGCAAATCAATCCAGGATTCTATCAATACCAGCTGGAGAGGTACTGAGTCCCTCTCACACACCAGGAAAGAGCCAATTAAATCCAGACCTCTATTAATACCAGCTGGAGAGGTACTGAGTCCCACTCACACACCAGGAAAGAGCCAATTCAATCCACACCTCTATTAATACCAGCTGTAGTGGGACTGAGCCCCAGTCACGCACCAGGAAAGAGCCAAGTCAATCCAGGCCTCTATTCATACCAGCTGGAGTGGAACTGAGTCCCGCACACACACCAGGAAAGATCCAAGTCAATCCAGTCCTCTATTAATACCAGCTGGAGAGGTACTGAGTCCCACTCACACACTCGGAAAGAGTCAATTCAAACCAGGTCTCTATTAATACCAGCTGGAGTGGAACTGAGTCCGACTCACACACCAGGAAAGAGCCAATAAAATCCAGACATCTATGAATACCAGCTGGAGTGGAACTGAGTCCCACTCACACACCAGGGAAGAGCCAATTCAATCCAGGCCTCTATTAATACCAGCTGGCGCGTACGGAGCCCCACTCACACACCAGGAAAGAGCCAATCCAATCCAGACCTCTTAATACCAGCTGGAGTGGGACTGAGTCCCACTCAATCACCAGGAAGCAGCCAATTCAATCCAGACATCTATTAACACCAGCTGGTGTGGTACCGAGTCCCACTCACTCACCAGTAAAGAGGCAATTCAATCCACAGGTCGATAAATACCAGCTGGAGTGGGACTGAGCCCCACTCACTCACCAGGAAGGAGCCAATTCAAACCAGACCTCTATTAATACCAGCTGGAGTGGTACTGAGCCCCACTCACACACCAGGAAAGAGCCAATTCAATCCAGACCTCTACTAATACCAGCTGGAGTGGGACTGAGTCCCACTCACTCACCAGGAAAGAGCCAATTCAATCCAGGCCTCTATAAATACCAGCTGAAGTGGTACTGAGCCCCACTCACTCACCAGGAAAGAGCCAATTCAATCCAGACCTCTATGAACACCAGCTGGAGTGGTACTGAGTCCCACTCACACACCAGGAAAGACCCAATTCAATCCAGGCCTCTATAAATATCAGCTGAAGTGGTACTGAGCCCCACTCACTCACCAGGAAAGAGCCAATTCAATCCAGACCTCTATGAACACCAGCTGGAGTGGTACTGAGTCCCACTCACACACCAGGAAAGACCCAATTCAATCCAGGCCTCTATAAATACCAGCTGAAGTGGTACTGAGCCCCACTCACACACCAGGAAAGACCCACTTCAATCCAGACCTCTATTAATACCAGCTGGAGTGGTACCGAGACCCACTGACACACCAGGAAAGAGCCAATTCAATCCAGGCCTCTATAAATACCAGCTGAAGTGGTACTGAGTCCCACTCACACACAGGAAAGAGCCATTTCAATCCAGGCCTCGATTAATCCCAGCTGGAGTGGTACGGAGCCCCAGTCACGCACCAGGAAAGAGCCAAATCAATCCAGACCTCTATTAATACCAGCTGGAGAGGTACTGATCCCCACTCACACACCAAGAAAGAGTCAATTCAATCCAGACCTCTCTTAACACCAGCTGGAGTGGTACTGAGTCCCACTCACACACCAGGAAAGAGCCAATTCAATCCAGACATCTTAATGCCAGCTGGAGTGGTACTGAGCCCCACTCACACACCAGGGAAGAGCCAATTCAATCCATAGCTCTATTAATACCAGCTGGAGTGGTACTGAGCCCCACTCACACACCAGGGAAGAGCCAATTCAATCCAGACCTCTATTAATACCAGCTGGAGTGGGACTGAGTCCCACTCACTCACCAGGAAAGAGTCAATTCAATCCAGGCATCTATTAATACCAACTGGAGTGGTTCTGAGCCCCAGTCACGCACCAGGAAAGAGCCAAGTCAATCCAGGCCTCTATTCATACCAGCTGGAGTGGAACTGAGTCCCACTCACACACCAGGAATGAGCCAAGGCAATCCAGGCCTCTATTCATACCAGCTGGAGTGGAACTGAGTCCCACTCACACACCAGGAATGAGCCAATTCAATCCAGACCTCTATTAATACCAGCTGGAGTGGACCTGAGTCCCACTCACACACTAGGAAAGAGTCAATTCAAACCAGGTCTCTAGTAACACCAGCTGGAGTGGTACTGAGTCCCACTCACTCACCAGTAAAGAGGCAATTCAATCCACACCTCGATAAAAACCAGCTGGAGTGGGTCTGAGTCCCACTCACTCACCAGGAAAGAGTCAATGCAATCCAGACCTCTATCAATACCAGCTGGAGAGGTACTGAGTCCCACTCACACACCAGGAAAGAGCCAATTAAATCCAGACCTCTATTAATACCAGCTGTAGTGGGACTGAGCCCCAGTTACGCACCAGGAAACAGCCAAGTCAATCCAGGCCTCTATTCATACCAGCTGGAGTGGAACTGAGTCCCGCATACACACCAGGAAAGATCCAAGTCAATACAGTCCTCTATTAATACCAGCTGGAGAGGTACTGAGTCCCACTCACACACTCGGAAAGAGTCAATTCAAACCAGGTCTCTATTAATACCAGCTGGAGTGGAACTGAGTCCGACTCACACACCAGGAAAGAGCCAATAAAATCCAGACATCTATTAATACCAGCTGGAGTGGAACTGAGTCCCACTCACACACCAGGGAAGAGCCAATTCAATCCAGGCCTCTATTAATACCAGCTGGCGCGTACGGAGCCCACTCACACACCAGGAAAGAGCTAATCCAATCCAGACCTCTTAATACCAGCTGGAGTGGGACTGAGCCCCACTCAATCACCAGGAAGCAGCCAATTCAATCCAGACATCTATTAACACCAGCTGGAGTGGTACTGAGTCCCACTCACTCACCAGTAAAGAGGCAATTCAATCCACAGGTCGATAAATACCAGCTGGAGTGGGACTGAGCCCCACTCACTCACCAGGAAGGAGCCAATTCAAACCAGACCTCTATTAATACCAGCTGGAGTGGTACTGAGCCCCACTCACACACCAGGAAAGAGCCAATTCAATCCAGACCTCTACTAATACCAGCTGGAGTGGGACTGAGTCCCACTCACTCACCAGGAAAGAGCCAATTCAATCCAGGCCTCTATAAATACCAGCTGAAGTGGTACTGAGCCCCACTCACTCACCAGGAAAGAGCCAATTCAATCCAGACCTCTATGAACACCAGCTGGAGTGGTACTGAGTCCCACTCACACACCAGGAAAGACCCAATTCAATCCAGGCCTCTATAAATACCAGCTGAAGTGGTACTGAGCCCCACTCACTCACCAGGAAAGAGCCAATTAAATCCAGACCTCTATGAACACCAGCTGGAGTGGTACTGAGTCCCACTCACACACCAGGAAATACCCAATTCAAGCCAGGCCTCTATAAATACCAGCTGAAGTGGTACTGAGCCCCACTCACACACCAGGAAAGACCCAATTCAATCCAGACCTCTATTAATACCAGCCTGAGTGGTACCGAGACCCACTGACACACCAGGAAAGAGCCAATTCAATCCAGGCCTCTATAAATACCAGCTGAAGTGGTACTGTGTCCCACTCACAGACAGGAAAGAGCCATTTCAATCCAGGCCTCGATTAATACCAGCTGGAGTGGTACGGAGCACCAGTCACGCACCAGGAAAGAGCCAAATCAATCCAGACCTCTATTAATACCAGCTGGAGAGGTACTGATCCCCACTCACACACCAGGAAAGAGTCAATTCAATCCAGACCTCTCTTAACACCAGCTGGAGTGGTACTGAGTCCCACTCACACACCAGGAAAGAGCCAATTCAATCCAGACATCTTAATGCCAGCTGGAGTGGTACTGAGCCCCACTCACACACCAGGGAAGAGCCAATTCAATCCATAGCTCTATTAATACCAGCTGGAGTGGTACTGAGCCCCACTCACACACCAGGGAAGAGCCAATTCAATCCAGACCTCTATTAATACCAGCTGGAGTGGGACTGAGTCCCACTCACTCACCAGGAAAGAGTCAATTCAATCCAGGCATCTATTAATACCAACTGGAGTGGTTCTGAGCCCCAGTCACGCACCAGGAAAGAGCCAAATCAATCCAGGCCTCTATTCATACCAGCTGGAGTGGAACTGAGTCCCACTCACACACCAGGAATGAGCCAATTCAATCCAGACCTCTATTAATACCAGCTGGAGTGGACCTGAGTCCCACTCACACACTAGGAAAGAGTCAATTCAAACCAGGTCTCTAGTAACACCAGCTGGAGTGGTACTGAGTCCCACTCACTCACCAGTAAAGAGGCAATTCAATCCACACCTCGATAAATACCAGCTGGAGTGGGACTGAGTCCCACTCACTCACCAGGAAAGAGTCAATTCAATCCAGACCTCTATTAATACCAGCTGCAGTGGGACTGAGTCCCACTCACACAACAGGAAAGAGGCAATTCAATCCCGACCTCTATTAATAGCAGCTGGAGTGGTACTGAGCCCCACTCACACACCAGGAAAGAGCCAATTCAATCCAGACATCTTAACGCCAGCTGGAGTGGTACTGAGTCCCACTCACACACCAGGAAAGAGCCAATTCAATCCAGACATCTTAATGTCAGCTGGAGTGGTACTGAGCCCCACTCACACACCAGGGAAGAGCCAATTCAATCCATAGCTCTATTAATACCAGCTGGAGTGGTACTGAGCCCCACTCACACACCAGGGAAGAGCCAATTCAATCCAGACCTCTATTAATACCAGCTGGAGTGGGACTGAGTGCCACTCACTCACCAGGAAAGAGTCAATTCAATCCAGGCATCTATTAATACCAACTGGAGTGGTTCTGAGCCCCAGTCACGCACCAGGAAAGAGCCAAGTCAATCCAGGCCTCTATTCATACCAGCTGGAGTGGAACTGAGTCCCACTCACACACCAGGAATGAGCCAAGTCAATCCAGGCCTCTATTCATACCAGCTGGAGTGGAACTGAGTCCCACTCACACACCAGGAATGAGCCAATTCAATCCAGACCTCTATTAATACCAGCTGGAGTGGACCTGAGTCCCACTCACACACTAGGAAAGAGTCAATTCAAACCAGGTCTCTAGTAACACCAGCTGGAGTGGTACTGAGTCCCACTCACTCACCAGTAAAGAGGCAATTCAATCCACACCTCGATAAATACCAGCTGGAGTGGGTCTGAGTCCCACTCACTCACCAGGAAAGAGTCAATTCAGTCCAGACCTCTATCAATACCAGCTGGAGAGGTACTGAGTCCCACTCACACACCAGGAAAGAGCCAATTAAATCCAGACCTCTATTAATACCAGCTGTAGTGGGACTGAGCCCCAGTCACGCACCAGGAAACAGCCAAGTCAATCCAGGCCTCTATTCATACCAGCTGGAGTGGAACTGAGTCCTGCATACACACCAGGAAAGATCCAAGTCAATCGAGTCCTCTATTAATACCAGCTGGAGAGGTACTGAGTCCCACTCACACACTCGGAAAGAGTCAATTCAAACCAGGTCTCTATTAATACCAGCTGGAGTGGAACTGAGTCCGACTCACACACCAGGAAAGAGCCAATAAAATCCAGACATCTATTAATACCAGCTGGAGTGGAACTGAGTCCCACTCACACACCAGGGAAGAGCCAATTCAATCCAGGCCTCTATTAATACCAGCTGGCGCGTACGGAGCCCACTCACACACCAGGAAAGAGCCAATCCAATCCAGACCTCTTAATACCAGCTGGAGTGGGACTGAGCCCCACTCAATCACCAGGAAGCAGCCAATTCAATCCAGACATCTATTAACACCAGCTGGAGTGGTACTGAGTCCCACTCACTCACCAGTAAAGAGGCAATTCAATCCACAGGTCGATAAATACCAGCTGGAGTGGGACTGAGCCCCACTCACTCACCAGGAAGGAGCCAATTCAAACCAGACCTCTATTAATACCAGCTGGAGTGGTACTGAGCCCCACTCACACACCAGGAAAGAGCCAATTCAATCCATACCTCTACTAATACCAGCTGGAGTGGGACTGAGTCCCACTCACTCACCAGGAAAGAGCCAATTCAATCCAGGCCTCTATAAATACCAGCTGAAGTGGTACTGAGCCCCACTCACTCACCAGGAAAGAGCCAATTCAATCCAGACCTCTATGAACACCAGCTGGAGTGGTACTGAGTCCCACTCACACACCAGGAAAGACCCAATTCAATCCAGGCCTCTATAAATACCAGCTGAAGTGGTACTGAGCCCCACTCACTCACCAGGAAAGAGCCAATTCAATCCAGACCTCTATGAACACCAGCTGGAGTGGTACTGAGTCCCACTCACACACCAGGAAATACCCAATTCAAGCCAGGCCTCTATAAATACCAGCTGAAGTGGTACTGAGCCCCACTCACACACCAGGAAAGACCCAATTCAATCCAGACCTCTATTAATACCAGCCTGAGTGGTACCGAGACCCACTGACACACCAGGAAAGAGCCAATTCAATCCAGGCCTCTATAAATACCAGCAGAAGTGGTACTGAGTCCCACTCACACACAGGAAAGAGCCATTTCAATCCAGGCCTCGATTAATACCAGCTGGAGTGGTACGGAGCCCCAGTCACGCACCAGGAAAGAGCCAAATCAATCCAGACCTCTATTAATACCAGCTGGAGAGGTACTGATCCCCACTCACACACCAGGAAAGAGTCAATTCAATCCAGACCTCTCTTAACACCAGCTGGAGTGGTACTGAGTCCCACTCACACACCAGGAAAGAGCCAATTCAATCCAGACATCTTAATGCCAGCTGGAGTGGTACTGAGCCCCACTCACACACCAGGGAAGAGCCAATTCAATCCATAGCTCTATTAATACCAGCTGGAGTGGTACTGAGCCCCACTCACACACCAGGGAAGAGCCAATTCAATCCAGACCTCTATTAATACCAGCTGGAGTGGGACTGAGTCCCACTCACTCACCAGGAAAGAGTCAATTCAATCCAGGCATCTATTAATACCAACTGGAGTGGTTCTGAGCCCCAGTCACGCACCAGGAAAGAGCCAAATCAATCCAGGCCTCTATTCATACCAGCTGGAGTGGAACTGAGTCCCACTCACACACCAGGAATGAGCCAATTCAATCCAGACCTCTATTAATACCAGCTGGAGTGGACCTGAGTCCCACTCACACACTAGGAAAGAGTCAATTCAAACCAGGTCTCTAGTAACACCAGCTGGAGTGGTACTGAGTCCCACTCACTCACCAGTAAAGAGGCAATTCAATCCACACCTCGATAAATACCAGCTGGAGTGGGACTGAGTCCCACTCACTCACCAGGAAAGAGTCAATTCAATCCAGACCTCTATTAATACCAGCTGCAGTGGGACTGAGTCCCACTCACACAACAGGAAAGAGGCAATTCAATCCCGACCTCTATTAATAGCAGCTGGAGTGGTACTGAGCCCCACTCACACACCAGGAAAGAGCCAATTCAATCCAGACATCTTAACGCCAGCTGGAGTGGTACTGAGTCCCACTCACACACCAGGAAAGAGCCAATTCAATCCAGACATCTTAATGTCAGCTGGAGTGGTACTGAGCCCCACTCACACACCAGGGAAGAGCCAATTCAATCCATAGCTCTATTAATACCAGCTGGAGTGGTACTGAGCCCCACTCACACACCAGGGAAGAGCCAATTCAATCCAGACCTCTATTAATACCAGCTGGAGTGGGACTGAGTGCCACTCACTCACCAGGAAAGAGTCAATTCAATCCAGGCATCTATTAATACCAACTGGAGTGGTTCTGAGCCCCAGTCACGCACCAGGAAAGAGCCAAGTCAATCCAGGCCTCTATTCATACCAGCTGGAGTGGAACTGAGTCCCACTCACACACCAGGAATGAGCCAAGTCAATCCAGGCCTCTATTCATACCAGCTGGAGTGGAACTGAGTCCCACTCACACACCAGGAATGAGCCAATTCAATCCAGACCTCTATTAATACCAGCTGGAGTGGACCTGAGTCCCACTCACACACTAGGAAAGAGTCAATTCAAACCAGGTCTCTAGTAACACCAGCTGGAGTGGTACTGAGTCCCACTCACTCACCAGTAAAGAGGCAATTCAATCCACACCTCGATAAATACCAGCTGGAGTGGGTCTGAGTCCCACTCACTCACCAGGAAAGAGTCAATTCAGTCCAGACCTCTATCAATACCAGCTGGAGAGGTACTGAGTCCCACTCACACACCAGGAAAGAGCCAATTAAATCCAGACCTCTATTAATACCAGCTGTAGTGGGACTGAGCCCCAGTCACGCACCAGGAAACAGCCAAGTCAATCCAGGCCTCTATTCATACCAGCTGGAGTGGAACTGAGTCCTGCATACACACCAGGAAAGATCCAAGTCAATCGAGTCCTCTATTAATACCAGCTGGAGAGGTACTGAGTCCCACTCACACACTCGGAAAGAGTCAATTCAAACCAGGTCTCTATTAATACCAGCTGGAGTGGAACTGAGTCCGACTCACACACCAGGAAAGAGCCAATAAAATCCAGACATCTATTAATACCAGCTGGAGTGGAACTGAGTCCCACTCACACACCAGGGAAGAGCCAATTCAATCCAGGCCTCTATTAATACCAGCTGGCGCGTACGGAGCCCACTCACACACCAGGAAAGAGCCAATCCAATCCAGACCTCTATTAATACCAGCTGGAGAGGTACTGATCCCCACTCACACACCAGGAAAGAGTCAATTCAATCCAGACCTCTCTTAACACCAGCTGGAGTGGTACTGAGTCCCACTCACACACCAGGAAAGAGCCAATTCAATCCAGACATCTTAATGCCAGCTGGAGTGGTACTGAGCCCCACTCACACACCAGGGAAGAGCCAATTCAATCCATAGCTCTATTAATACCAGCTGGAGTGGTACTGAGCCCCACTCACACACCAGGGAAGAGCCAATTCAATCCAGACCTCTATTAATACCAGCTGCAGTGGGACTGAGTCCCACTCACTCACCAGGAAAGAGTCAATTCAATCCAGGCATCTATTAATACCAACTGGAGTGGTTCTGAGCGCCAGTCACGCACCAGGAAAGAGCCAAATCAATCCAGGCCTCTATTCATACCAGCTGGAGTGGAACTGAGTCCCACTCACACACCAGGAATGAGCCAATTCAATCCAGACCTCTATTAATACCAGCTGGAGTGGACCTGAGTCCCACTCACACACTAGGAAAGAGTCAATTCAAACCAGGTCTCTAGTAACACCAGCTGGAGTGGTACTGAGTCCCACTCACTCACCAGTAAAGAGGCAATTCAATCCACACCTCGATAAATACCAGCTGGAGTGGGACTGAGTCCCACTCACTCACCAGGAAAGAGTCAATTCAATCCAGACCTCTATTAATACCAGCTGCAGTGGGACTGAGTCCCACTCACACAACAGGAAAGAGGCAATTCAATCCCGACCTCTATTAATAGCAGCTGGAGTGGTACTGAGCCCCACTCACACAACAGGAAAGAGGCAATTCAATCCACACCTCTATTAACACCAGCTGGAGAGGTACTGAGCCCCACTCACACACCCGGAAAGAGCCAATTCAACCCAGACCTCTATTAATAGCAGCTGGAGTGGTCCTGAGTCCCACTCACACACCAGGATGGAGGCAATTCAATCCACACCTCGATAAATACCAGCTGGAGTGGTACTGAGCATCACTCACACACCAGGAAAGAGCCAATTCAATCCAGGCCTCTATTAATACCAGCTGGAGTGGTACAGATCCCCACTCACACACCAGGAAGGAGCCAAGTCAATCCAGGCCTCTATAAATACCAGCTGAAGTGGTACTGAGTCCCACTCACACACAGGAAAGAGCCATTTCAATCCAGGCCTCGATTAATACCAGCTGGAGTGGTACGGAGCCCCAGTCACGCACCAGGAAAGAGTCAATTCAATCCAGACCTCTCTTAACACCAGCTGGAGTGGTACTGAGTCCCACTCACACCAGGAAAGAGGCAAATCAATCCAGGATTCTATCAATACCAGCTGGAGAGGTACTGAGTCCCACTCACACTCCAGGAAAGAGCCAATTCAATCCAGACGTCTATTAATACAAGCTGGAGTGGTACTGAGTCCCACTCACACCAGGAAAGAGGCAAATGAATCCAGGATTCTATCAATACCAGCTGGAGAGGTACTGAGTCCCACTCACACACCAGGAAAGAGCCAATTCAATCCAGACGTCTATTAATACCAGCTGGAGAGGTACTGAGTCCCACTCACACACCAGGGAAGAGCCAATTCAATCCAGGCCTCTATCAATACCAAATGGAGAGGTACTGAGTCCCACTCACACACCAGGAAAGAGCCAATTCAATCCAGACGTCTATTAATACCAGCTGGAGTGGTAATGAGTCCCACTCACACCAGGAAAGAGGCAAATCAATCCAGGATTCTATCAATACCAGCTGGAGAGGTACTGAGTCCCACTCACACACCAGGAAAGAGCCAATTAAATCCAGACCTCTATTAATACCAGCTGTAGTGGGACTGAGTCCCACTCACTCACCAGGAAAGACCCAATTCAATCCAGGCCTCTATAAATACCAGCTGAAGTGGTACTGAGCCCCACTTACACACCAGGAAAGAGCCAAGTCAATTCAGGCCTCTATTCATACCAGCTGGAGTGGAACTGAGTCCCCCACACACACCAGGAAAGATCCAAGTCAATCCAGTCCTCTATTAATACCAGCTGGAGAGGTACTGAGTCCCACTCACACACTCGGAAAGAGTCAATTCCAACCAGGTCTCTATTAATACCAGCTGGAGTGGAACTGAGTCCGACTCACACACCAGGAAAGAGCCAATAAAATCCAGACATCTATTAATACCAGCTGGAGTGGAACTGAGTCCCACTCACACACCAGGGAAGAGCCAATTCAATCCAGGCCTCTATTAATATCAGCTGGCGCGTACGGAGCCCCACTCACACACCAGGAAAGAGCCAATCCAATCCAGACCTCTTAATACCAGCTGGAGTGGGACTGAGCCCCACTATATCACCAGGAAGCAGCCAATTCAATCCAGACATCTATTAACACCAGCTGGAGTGGTACTGAGTCCCACTCACTCACCAGTAAAGAGGCAATTCAATCCACAGGTCGATAAATACCAGCTGGAGTGGGACTGAGCCCCACTCACTCACCAGGAAGGAGCCAATTCAAACCAGACCTCTATTAATACCAGCTGGAGTGGTACTGAGCCCCACTCACACACCAGGAAAGAGCCAATTCAATCCAGACCTCTACTAATACCAGCTGGAGTGGGACTGAGTCCCACTCACTCACCAGGAAAGAGCCAATTCAATCCAGGCCTCTATAAATACCAGCTGAAGTGGTACTGAGCCCCACTCACTCACCAGGAAAGAGCCAATTCAATCCAGACCTCTATGAACACCAGCTGGAGTGGTACTGAGTCCCACTCACACACCAGGAAAGACCAAATTCAATCCAGGCCTCTATAAATACCAGCTGAAGTGGTACTGAGCCCCACTCACACACCAGGAAATACCCAATTCAATCCAGACCTCTATTAATACCAGCTGGAGTGGTACCGAGACCCACTGACACACCAGGAAAGAGGCAATTAAATCCAGGTCTCTATTAATACCAGCTGAAGTGGTACTGAGTCCCACTCACACACCAGGAAAGAGTCAATTCAATCCAGACATCTTAATGCCAGCTGGAGTGGGACTGAGCCCCACTCAATAACCAGGAAGGAGCCAATTCAATCCAGACCTCTATTAATACCAGCTGGAGTGGTACTGAGTCCCACTCACACACCAGGAAAGAGGCAATTCAATCCACACCTCTATTAATACCAGCTGGAGTGGTTCTGAGCCCCACTCACACACCAGGGAAGAGCCAATTCAATCCATAGCTCTATTAATACCAGCTGGAGTGGGACTGAGTCCCACTCACTCACCAGGAAAGAGTCTATTCAATCCAGGCATCTATTAATACCAGCTGGAGAGGTACTGAGTCCCACTCACACACCAGGAAAGAGCCAAGTCAATCTAGAACTCTATTAATACCAGCTGGAGTGGTACTGAGTCCCACTCACTCACCAGTAAAGAGGCAATTCAATCCACACCTCGATAAATACCAGCTGGAGTGGGACTGAGTCCCACTCACTCACCAGGAAAGAGTCAATTCAATCCAGACCTCTATTAATACCAGCTGGAGTGGGACTGAGTCCCACTCACACAACAGGAAAGAGGCAATTCAATCCCGACCTCTATTAATAGCAGCTGGAGTGGTACTGAGCCCCACTCACACAACAGGAAAGAGGCAATTCAATCCACACCTCTATTAACACCAGCTGGAGTGGTACTGAGCCCCACTCACACACCCGGAAAGAGCCAATTCAATCCAGACCTCTACTAATACCAGCTGGAGTGGTACTGAGCCCCACTCACTCACCAGGATGGAGGCAATTCAACCCAGACCTCTATTAATAGCAGCTGGAGTGGTCCTGAGTCCCACTCACACACCAGGATTGAGGCAATTCAATCCACAACTCGATAAATACCAGCTGGAGTGGGACTGAGCACCACTCACACACCAGGAAAGAGCCAATTCAATCCAGGCCTCTATTAATACCAGCTGGAGTGGTACAGATCCCCACTCACACACCAGGAAGGAGCCAAGTCAATCCAGGCCTCTATAAATACCAGCTGAAGTGGTACTGAGTCCCACTCACACACAGGAAAGAGCCATTTCAATCCAGGCCTCGATTAATACCAGCTGGAGTGGTACGGAGCCCCAGTCACGCACCAGGAAAGAGCCAAATCAATCCAGACCTCTATTAATACCAGCTGGAGAGGTACTGATCCCCACTCACACACCAGGAAAGAGTCAATTCAATCCAGACCTCTCTTAACACCAGCTGGAGTGGTACTGAGTCCCACTCACACCAGGAAAGAGGCAAATCAATCCAGGATTCTATCAATACCAGCTGGAGAGGTACTGAGTCCCACTCACACACCAGGAAAGAGCCAATTCAATCCAGACGTCTATTAATACCAGCTGGAGTGGTACTGAGTCCCACACACACCAGGAAAGAGGCAAATGAATCCAGGCCTCTATCAATACCAGCTGGAGTGGTACGGAGCCCCAGTCACGCACCAGGAAAGAGCCAATTCAATCCAGGCCTCTATCAATACCAGCTGGAGAGGTACTGAGTCCCACTCACACACCAGGAAAGAGCCAATTCAATCCAGGCCTCTATAAATACCAGCTGAAGTGGTACTGAGCCCCACTCACAGACCAGGAAAGACCCAATTCAATCCAGACCTCTATTAATACCAGCTGGAGTGGTACCGAGACCCACTGACACACCAGGAAAGAGCCAATTCAATCCAGGCCTCTATAAATACCAGCTGAAGTGGTACTGAGTCCCACTCACACACAGGAAAGAGCCATTTCAATCCAGGCCTCGATTAATACCAGCTGGAGTGGTACGGAGCCCCAGTCACGCACCAGGAAAGAGCCAAATCAATCCAGACCTCTATTAATACCAGCTGGAGAGGTACTGATCCCCACTCACACACCAGGAAAGAGTCAATTCAATCCAGACCTCTCTTAACACCAGCTGGAGTGGTACTGAGTCCCACTCACACACCAGGAAAGAGCCAATTCAATCCATAGCTCTATTAATACCAGCTGGAGTGGTACTGAGCCCCACTCACACACCAGGGAAGAGCCAATTCAATCCATAGCTCTATTAATACCAGCTGGAGTGGTACTGAGCCCCACTCACACACCAGGAAAGAGCCAATTCAATCCAGACCTCTATTAATACCAGCTGGAGTGGGACTGAGTCCCACTCACTCACCAGGAAAGAGTCAATTCAATCCAGGCATCTATTAATACCAACTGGAGTGGTTCTGAGCCCCAGTGACGCACCAGGAAAGAGCCAAGTCAATCCAGGCCTCTATTCATACCAGCTGGAGTGGAACTGAGTCCCACTCACACACCAGGAATGAGCCAAGTCAATCCAGGCCTCTATTCATACCAGCTGGAGAGGTACTGAGTCCCACTCACACACCAGGAAAGAGCCAATTCAATCCAGGCCTCTATCAATACCAGCTGGAGAGGTACTGAGTCCCACTCACACACCAGGAAAGAGCCAATTCAATCCAGACGTCTATTAATACCAGCTGGAGTGGTACTGAGTCCCACTCGCACCAGGAAAGAGGCAAATCAATCCAGGATTCTATCAATACCAGCTGGAGAGGTACTGAGTCCCACTCACACACCAGGAAAGAGCCAATTAAATCCAGACCTCTATTAATACCAGCTGTAGTGGGACTGAGCCCCAGTCACGCACCAGGAAAGAGCCAAGTCAATCCAGGCCTCTATTCATACCAGCTGGAGTGGAACTGAGTCCCCCACACACACCAGGAAAGATCCAAGTCAATCCAGTCCTCTATTAATACCAGCTGGAGAGGTACTGAGTCCCACTCACACACTCGGAAAGAGTCAATTCAAACCAGGTCTCTATTAATACCAGCTGGAGTGGAACTGAGTCCGACTCACACACCAGGAAAGAGCCAATAAAATCCACACATCTATTAATACCAGCTGGAGTGGAACTGAGTCCCACTCACACACCAGGGAAGAGCCAATTCAATCCAGGCCTCTATTAATACCAGCTGGCGCGTACGAAGCCCCACTCACACACCAGGAAAGAGCCAATCCAATCCAGACCTCTTAATACCAGCTGGAGTGGGACTGAGCCCCACTCAATCACCAGGAAGCAGCCAATTCAATCCAGACATCTATTAACACCAGCTGGAGTGGTACTGAGTCCCACTCACTCACCAGGAAAGAGGCAATTCAATCCACAGGTCGATAAATACCAGCTGGAGTGGGACTGAGCCCCACTCACTCACCAGGAAGGAGCCAATTCAAACCAGACCTCTATTAATACCAGCTGGAGTGGTACTGAGCCCCACTCACACACCAGGAAAGAGCCAATTCAATCCAGACCTCTACTAATACCAGCTGGAGTGGGACTGAGTCCCACTCACTCACCAGGAAAGAGCCAATTCAATCCAGGCCTCTATAAATACCAGCTGAAGTGGTACTGAGCCCCACTCACTCACCAGGAAAGAGCCAATTCAATCCAGACCTCTATGAACACCAGCTGGAGTGGTACTGAGTCCCACTCACACACCAGGAAAGACCCAATTCAATCCAGGCCTCTATAAATACCAGCTGAAGTGGTACTGAGCCCCACTCACTCACCAGGAAAGAGCCAATTCAATCCAGACCTCTATGAACACCAGCTGGAGTGGTACTGAGTCCCACTCACACACCAGGAAAGACCCAATTCAATCCAGGCCTCTATAAATACCAGCTGAAGTGGTACTGAGCCCCACTCACACACCAGGAAAGACCCAATTCAATCCAGACCTCTATTAATACCAGCTGGAGTGGTACCGAGACCCACTGACACACCAGGAAAGAGGCAATTAAATCCAGGTCTCTATTAATACCAGCTGAAGTGGTACTGAGTCCCACTCACACACCAGGAAAGAGTCAATTCAATCCAGACATCTTAATGCCAGCTGGAGTGGGACTGAGCCCCACTCAATCACCAGTAAAGAGCCAATTCAATCCAGACCTCTATTAATACCAGCTGGTGTGGTACTGAGCCCCACTCACTCACCAGGAAAGAGCCAATTCAATCCAGGCCTCTATAAATACCAGCTGAAGTGGTACTGAGCCCCACTCACTCACCAGGAAAGAGCCAATTCAATCCAGACCTCTATGAACACCAGCTGGAGTGGTACTGAGTCCCACTCACACACCAGGAAAGACCCAATTCAATCCAGACGTCTATAAATACCAGCTGAAGTGGTACTGAGCCCCACTCACTCACCAGGAAAGAGCCAATTCAATCCAGACCTCTATGAAAACCAGCTGGAGTGGTACTGAGTCCCACTCACACACCAGGAAAGACCCAATTCAATCCAGGTCTCTATAAATACCAGCTGAAGTGGTACTGAGCCCCACTCACACACCAGGAAAGACCCAATTCAATCCAGACCTCTATTAATACCAGCTGGAGTGGTACCGAGACCCACTGACACACCAGGAAAGAGCCAATTCCATCCATGCCTCTATAAGTACCAGCTGAAGTGGTACTGAGTCCCACTCACACACAGGAAAGAGCCATTTCAATCCAGGCCTCGATTAATACCAGCTGGAGTGGTACGGAGCCCCAGTCACGCACCAGGAAAGAGCCAAATCAATCCAGACCTCTATTAATACCAGCTGGAGAGGTACTGATCCCCACTCACACACCAGGAAAGAGTCAATTCAATCCAGACCTCTCTTAACACCAGCTGGAGTGGTACTGAGTCCCACTCACACACCAGGAAAGGCCAATTCAATCCAGACATCTTAATGCCAGCTGGAGTGGTACTGAGCCCCACTCACACACCAGGGAAGAGCCAATTCAATCCATAGCTCTATTAATACCAGCTGGAGTGGTACTGAGCCCCACTCACACACCAGGGAAGAGCCAATTCAATCCAGACCTCTATTAATACAGCTGGAGTGGGACTGAGTCCCACTCACTCACCAGGAAAGAGTCAATTCAATCCAGGCATCTATTAATACCAACTGGAGTGGTTCTGAGCCCCAGTCACGCACCAGGAAAGAGCCAAGTCAATCCAGGCCTCTATTCATACCAGCTGGAGTGGAACTGAGTCCCACTCACACACCAGGAATGAGCCAAGTCAATCCAGGCCTCTATTCATACCAGCTGGAGTGGAACTGAGTCCCACTCACACACCAGGAATGAGCCAATTCAATCCAGACCTCTATTAATACCAGCTGGAGTGGACCTGAGCCCCACTCACACACTAGGAAAGAGTCAATTCAAACCAGGTCTCTAGTAACACCAGCTGGAGTGGTACTGAGTCCCACTCACTCACCAGTAAAGAGGCAATTCAATCCACACCTCGATAAATACCAGCTGGAGTGGGACTGAGTCCCACTCACTCACCAGGAAAGAGTCAATTCAATCCAGACCTCCATCAATACCAGCTGGAGAGGTACTGAGTCCCACTCACACACCAGGAAAGAGCCAATTCAATCCAGACGTCTATTAATACCAGCTGGAGTGGTACTGAGTCCCACTCACACCAGGAAAGAGGCAAATCAATCCAGGATTCTATCAATACCAGCTGGAGAGGTACTGAGTCCCACTCACACACCAGGAATGAGCCAATTAAATCCAGACCTCTATTAATACCAGCTGTAGTGGGACTGAGCCCCAGTCACGCACCAGGAAACAGCCAAGTCAATCCAGGCCTCTATTCATACCAGCTGGAGTGGAACTGAGTCCCGCACACACACCAGGAAAGATCCAAGTCAATCCAGTCCTCTATTAATACCAGCTGGAGAGGTACTGAGTCCCACTCACACACTCGGAAAGAGTCAATTCAAACCAGGTCTCTATTAATACCAGCTGGAGTGGAACTGAGTCCGACTCACACACCAGGAAAGAGCCAATAAAATCCAGACATCTATTAATACCAGCTGGAGTGGAACTGAGTCCCACTCACACACCAGGGAAGAGCCAATTCAATCCAGGCCTCTATTAATACCAGCTGGCACGTACGGAGCCCCACTCACACAGCAGGAAAGAGCCAATCCAATCCAGACCTCTTAATACCAGCTGGAGTGGGACTGAGCCCCACTCAATCACCAGGAAGCAGCCAATTCAATCCAGACATCTATTAACACCAGCTGGAGTGGTACTGAGTCCCACTCACTCACCAGTAAAGAGGCAATTCAATCCACAGGTCGATAAATACCAGCTGGAGTGGGACTGAGCCCCACTCACTCACCAGGAAGGAGCCAATTCAAACCAGACCTCTATTAATACCAGCTGGAGTGGTACTGAGCCCCACTCACACACCAGGAAAGAGCCAATTCAATCCAGACCTCTACTAATACCAGCTGGAGTGGGACTGAGTCCCACTCACTCACCAGGAAAGAGCCAATTCAATCCAGGCCTCTATAAATACCAGCTGAAGTGGTACTGAGCCCCACTCACTCACCAGGAAAGAGCCAATTCAATCCAGACCTCTATGAACACCAGCTGGAGTGGTACTGAGTCCCACTCACACACCAGGAAAGACCCAATTCAATCCAGGCCTCTATAAATACCAGCTGAAGTGGTACTGAGCCCCACTCACTCACCAGGAAAGAGCCAATTCAATCCAGACCTCTATGAACACCAGCTGGAGTGGTACTGAGTCCCACTCACACACCAGGAAAGACCCAATTCAATCCAGACCTCTATGAATACCAGCTGAAGTGGTACTGAGCCCCACTCACTCACCAGGAAAGAGCCAATTCAATCCAGACCTCTATGAACACCAGCTGAAGTGGTACTGAGTCCCACTCACACACAGGAAAGAGCCATTTCAATCCAGGCCTCGATTAATACCAGCTGGAGTGGTACGGAGCCCCAGTCACGCACCAGGAAAGAGCCAAATCAATCCAGACCTCTATTAATACCAGCTGGAGAGGTACTGATCCCCACTCACACACCAGGAAAGAGTCAATTCAATCCAGACCTCTTTTAACACCAGCTGGAGTGGTACTGAGTCCCACTCACACACCAGGAAAGAGCCAATTCAATCCAGACGTCTATTAATACCAGCTGGAGAGGTACTGAGTCCCACTCACTCACCAGGAAAGAGCCAATTAAATCCAGACCTCTATTAATACCAGCTGTAGTGGGACTGAGCCCCAGTCACGCACCAGGAAAGAGCCAAGTCAATCCAGGCCTCTATTCATACCAGCTGGAGTGGAACTGAGTCCCCCACACACACCAGGAAAGATCCAAGTCAATCCAGTCCTCTATTAATACCAGCTGGAGAGGTACTGAGTCCCACTCACACACTCGGAAAGAGTCAATTCAAACCAGGTCTCTATTAATACCAGCTGGAGTGGAACTGAGTCCGACTCACACACCAGGAAAGAGCCAATAAAATCCACACATCTATTAATACCAGCTGGAGTGGAACTGAGTCCCACTCACACACCAGGGAAGAGCCAATTCAATCCAGGCCTCTATTAATACCAGCTGGCGCGTACGAAGCCCCACTCACACACCAGGAAAGAGCCAATCCAATCCAGACCTCTTAATACCAGCTGGAGTGGGACTGAGCCCCACTCAATCACCAGGAAGCAGCCAATTCAATCCAGACATCTATTAACACCAGCTGGAGTGGTACTGAGTCCCACTCACTCACCAGGAAAGAGGCAATTCAATCCACAGGTCGATAAATACCAGCTGGAGTGGGACTGAGCCCCACTCACTCACCAGGAAGGAGCCAATTCAAACCAGACCTCTATTAATACCAGCTGGAGTGGTACTGAGCCCCACTCACACACCAGGAAAGAGCCAATTCAATCCAGACCTCTACGAATACCAGCTGGAGTGGGACTGAGTCCCACTCACTCACCAGGAAAGAGCCAATTCAATCCAGGCCTCTATAAATACCAGCTGAAGTGGTACTGAGCCCCACTCACTCACCAGGAAAGAGCCAATTCAATCCAGACCTCTATGAACACCAGCTGGAGTGGTACTGAGTCCCACTCACACACCAGGAAAGACCCAATTCAATCCAGGCCTCTATAAATACCAGCTGAAGTGGTACTGAGCCCCACTCACTCACCAGGAAAGAGCCAATTCAATCCAGACCTCTATGAACACCAGCTGGAGTGGTACTGAGTCCCACTCACACACCAGGAAAGACCCAATTCAATCCAGGCCTCTATAAATACCAGCTGAAGTGGTACTGAGCCCCACTCACACACCAGGAAAGACCCAATTCAATCCAGACCTCTATTAATACCAGCTGGAGTGGTACCGAGACCCACTGACACACCAGGAAAGAGGCAATTAAATCCAGGTCTCTATTAATACCAGCTGAAGTGGTACTGAGTCCCACTCACACACCAGGAAAGAGTCAATTCAATCCAGACATCTTAATGCCAGCTGGAGTGGGACTGAGCCCCACTCAATCACCAGTAAAGAGGCAATTCAATCCACAGGTCGATAAATACCAGCTGGAGTGGTACTGAGCCCCACTCACTCACCAGGAAGGAGCCAATTCAAGCCAGACCTCTATTAATACCAGCTGGAGTGGTACTGAGCCCCACTCACACACCAGGAAAGAGCCAATTCAATCCAGACCTCTACTAATACCAGCTGGAGTGGAACTGAGTCCCACTCACTCACCAGGAAAGAGCCAATTCAATCCAGGCCTCTATCAATACCAGCTGGAGAGGTACTGAGTCCCACTCACACACCAGGAAAGAGCCAATTCAATCCAGGCCTCTATAAATACCAGCTGAAGTGGTACTGAGCCCCACTCACAGACCAGGAAAGACCCAATTCAATCCAGACCTCTATTAATACCAGCTGGAGTGGTACCGAGACCCACTGACACACCAGGAAAGAGCCAATTCAATCCAGGCCTCTATAAATACCAGCTGAAGTGGTACTGAGTCCCACTCACACACAGGAAAGAGCCATTTCAATCCAGGCCTCGATTAATACCAGCTGGAGTGGTACGGAGCCCCAGTCACGCACCAGGAAAGAGCCAAATCAATCCAGACCTCTATTAATACCAGCTGGAGAGGTACTGATCCCCACTCACACACCAGAAAAGAGTCAATTCAATCCAGACCTCTCTTAACACCAGCTGGAGTGGTACTGAGTCCCACTCACACACCAGGAAAGAGCCAATTCAATCCAGACATCTTAATGCCAGCTGGAGTGGTACTGAGCCCCACTCACACACCAGGGAAGAGCCAATTCAATCCATAGCTCTATTAATACCAGCTGGAGTGGTACTGAGCCCCACTCACACACCAGGAAAGAGCCAATTCAATCCAGACCTCTATTAATACCAGCTGGAGTGGGACTGAGTCCCACTCAATCACCAGGAAAGAGTCAATTCAATCCAGGCATCTATTAATACCAACTGGAGTGGTTCTGAGCCCCAGTGACGCACCAGGAAAGAGCCAAGTCAATCCAGGCCTCTATTCATACCAGCTGGAGTGGAACTGAGTCCCACTCACACACCAGGAATGAGCCAAGTCAATCCAGGCCTCTATTCATACCAGCTGGAGAGGTACTGAGTCCCACTCACACACCAGGAAAGAGCCAATTCAATCCAGGCCTCTATCAATACCAGCTGGAGAGGTACTGAGTCCCACTCACACACCAGGAAAGAGCCAATTCAATCCAGACGTCTATTAATACCAGCTGGAGTGGTACTGAGTCCCACTCGCACCAGGAAAGAGGCAAATCAATCCAGGATTCTATCAATACCAGCTGGAGAGGTACTGAGTCCCACTCACACACCAGGAAAGAGCCAATTAAATCCAGACCTCTATTAATACCAGCTGTAGTGGGACTGAGCCCCAGTCACGCACCAGGAAAGAGCCAAGTCAATCCAGGCCTCTATTCATACCAGCTGGAGTGGAACTGAGTCCCCCACACACACCAGGAAAGATCCAAGTCAATCCAGTCCTCTATTAATACCAGCTGGAGAGGTACTGAGTCCCACTCACACACTCGGAAAGAGTCAATTCAAACCAGGTCTCTATTAATACCAGCTGGAGTGGAACTGAGTCCGACTCACACACCAGGAAAGAGCCAATAAAATCCACACATCTATTAATACCAGCTGGAGTGGAACTGAGTCCCACTCACACACCAGGGAAGAGCCAATTCAATCCAGGCCTCTATTAATACCAGCTGGCGCGTACGAAGCCCCACTCACACACCAGGAAAGAGCCAATCCAATCCAGACCTCTTAATACCAGCTGGAGTGGGACTGAGCCACACTCAATCACCAGGAAGCAGCCAATTCAATCCAGACATCTATTAACACCAGCTGGAGTGGTACTGAGTCCCACTCACTCACCAGGAAAGAGGCAATTCAATCCACAGGTCGATAAATACCAGCTGGAGTGGGACTGAGCCCCACTCACTCACCAGGAAGGAGCCAATTCAAACCAGACCTCTATTAATACCAGCTGGAGTGGTACTGAGCCCCACTCACACACCAGGAAAGAGCCAATTCAATCCAGACCTCTACTAATACCAGCTGGAGTGGGACTGAGTCCCACTCACTCACCAGGAAAGAGCCAATTCAATCCAGGCCTCTATAAATACCAGCTGAAGTGGTACTGAGCCCCACTCACTCACCAGGAAAGAGCCAATTCAATCCAGACCTCTATGAACACCAGCTGGAGTGGTACTGAGTCCCACTCACACACCAGGAAAGACCCAATTCAATCCAGGCCTCTATAAATACCAGCTGAAGTGGTACTGAGCCCCACTCACTCACCAGGAAAGAGCCAATTCAATCCAGACCTCTATGAACACCAGCTGGAGTGGTACTGAGTCCCACTCACACACCAGGAAAGACCCAATTCAATCCAGGCCTCTATAAATACCAGCTGAAGTGGTACTGAGCCCCACTCACACACCAGGAAAGACCCAATTCAATCCAGACCTCTATTAATACCAGCTGGAGTGGTACCGAGACCCACTGACACACCAGGAAAGAGGCAATTAAATCCAGGTCTCTATTAATACCAGCTGAAGTGGTACTGAGTCCCACTCACACACCAGGAAAGAGTCAATTCAATCCAGACATCTTAATGCCAGCTGGAGTGGGACTGAGCCCCACTCAATCACCAGTAAAGAGGCAATTCAATCCACAGCTCGATAAATACCAGCTGGAGTGGTACTGAGCCCCACTCACACACCAGGAAAGAGCCAATTCAATCCAGACCTCTATTAATACCAGCTGGTGTGGTACTGAGCCCCACTCACTCACCAGGAAAGAGCCAATTCAATCCAGGCCTCTATAAATACCAGCTGAAGTGGTACTGAGCCCCACTCACTCACCAGGAAAGAGCCAATTCAATCCAGACCTCTATGAACACCAGCTGGAGTGGTACTGAGTCCCACTCACACACCAGGAAAGACCCAATTCAATCCAGACGTCTATAAATACCAGCTGAAGTGGTACTGAGCCCCACTCACTCACCAGGAAAGAGCCAATTCAATCCAGACCTCTATGAAAACCAGCTGGAGTGGTACTGAGTCCCACTCACACACCAGGAAAGACCCAATTCAATCCAGGTCTCTATAAATACCAGCTGAAGTGGTACTGAGCCCCACTCACACACCAGGAAAGACCCAATTCAATCCAGACCTCTATTAATACCAGCTGGAGTGGTACCGAGACCCACTGACACACCAGGAAAGAGCCAATTCCATCCATGCCTCTATAAGTACCAGCTGAAGTGGTACTGAGTCCCACTCACACACAGGAAAGAGCCATTTCAATCCAGGCCTCGATTAATACCAGCTGGAGTGGTACGGAGCCCCAGTCACGCACCAGGAAAGAGCCAAATCAATCCAGACCTCTATTAATACCAGCTGGAGAGGTACTGATCCCCACTCACACACCAGGAAAGAGTCAATTCAATCCAGACCTCTCTTAACACCAGCTGGAGTGGTACTGAGTCCCACTCACACACCAGGAAAGGCCAATTCAATCCAGACATCTTAATGCCAGCTGGAGTGGTACTGAGCCCCACTCACACACCAGGGAAGAGCCAATTCAATCCATAGCTCTATTAATACCAGCTGGAGTGGTACTGAGCCCCACTCACACACCAGGGAAGAGCCAATTCAATCCAGACCTCTATTAATACAGCTGGAGTGGGACTGAGTCCCACTCACTCACCAGGAAAGAGTCAATTCAATCCAGGCATCTATTAATACCAACTGGAGTGGTTCTGAGCCCCAGTCACGCACCAGGAAAGAGCCAAGTCAATCCAGGCCTCTATTCATACCAGCTGGAGTGGAACTGAGTCCCACTCACACACCAGGAATGAGCCAAGTCAATCCAGGCCTCTATTCATACCAGCTGGAGTGGAACTGAGTCCCACTCACACACCAGGAATGAGCCAATTCAATCCAGACCTCTATTAATACCAGCTGGAGTGGACCTGAGCCCCACTCACACACTAGGAAAGAGTCAATTCAAACCAGGTCTCTAGTAACACCAGCTGGAGTGGTACTGAGTCCCACTCACTCACCAGTAAAGAGGCAATTCAATCCACACCTCGATAAATACCAGCTGGAGTGGGACTGAGTCCCACTCACTCACCAGGAAAGAGTCAATTCAATCCAGACCTCTATCAATACCAGCTGGAGAGGTACTGAGTCCCACTCACACACCAGGAAAGAGCCAATTCAATCCAGACGTCTATTAATACCAGCTGGAGTGGTACTGAGTCCCACTCACACCAGGAAAGAGGCAAATCAATCCAGGATTCTATCAATACCAGCTGGAGAGGTACTGAGTCCCACTCACACACCAGGAATGAGCCAATTAAATCCAGACCTCTATTAATACCAGCTGTAGTGGGACTGAGCCCCAGTCACGCACCAGGAAACAGCCAAGTCAATCCAGGCCTCTATTCATACCAGCTGGAGTGGAACTGAGTCCCGCACACACACCAGGAAAGATCCAAGTCAATCCAGTCCTCTATTAATACCAGCTGGAGAGGTACTGAGTCCCACTCACACACTCGGAAAGAGTCAATTCAAACCAGGTCTCTATTAATACCAGCTGGAGTGGAACTGAGTCCGACTCACACACCAGGAAAGAGCCAATAAAATCCAGACATCTATTAATACCAGCTGGAGTGGAACTGAGTCCCACTCACACACCAGGGAAGAGCCAATTCAATCCAGGCCTCTATTAATACCAGCTGGCACGTACGGAGCCCCACTCACACAGCAGGAAAGAGCCAATCCAATCCAGACCTCTTAATACCAGCTGGAGTGGGACTGAGCCCCACTCAATCACCAGGAAGCAGCCAATTCAATCCAGACATCTATTAACACCAGCTGGAGTGGTACTGAGTCCCACTCACTCACCAGTAAAGAGGCAATTCAATCCACAGGTCGATAAATACCAGCTGGAGTGGGACTGAGCCCCACTCACTCACCAGGAAGGAGCCAATTCAAACCAGACCTCTATTAATACCAGCTGGAGTGGTACTGAGCCCCACTCACACACCAGGAAAGAGCCAATTCAATCCAGACCTCTACTAATACCAGCTGGAGTGGGACTGAGTCCCACTCACTCACCAGGAAAGAGCCAATTCAATCCAGGCCTCTATAAATACCAGCTGAAGTGGTACTGAGCCCCACTCACTCACCAGGAAAGAGCCAATTCAATCCAGACCTCTATGAACACCAGCTGGAGTGGTACTGAGTCCCACTCACACAGCAGGAAAGAGTCAATTCAATCCAGACCTCTATTAATACCAGCTGGAGTGGTACTGAGTCCACCTCAAACACCAGGAAAGAGTCAATTCAATCCACAGCTCGATAAATACCAGCTGGAGTGGGACTGAGTCTCACTGACTCACCAGGAAAGAGCCAATTCAATCCAGGCCTCAATTAATACCAGCTGGAGTGGTACTGAGCACCACTCACTCACCAGGAAAGATCCAAGTCAATCCAGGCCTCTATTAATACCAGCTGGAGTGGTACTGAGCCCCACTTACTCACCAGGAAAGAGCCAATTCAATCCAGGCCTCAATTAATACCAGCTGGAGTGGTACTGAGCCCCCGTCACGCACCAGGAAAGAGCCAAGTCAATCCAGGCCTCTATTAATACCAGCTGAAGTGGTACTGAGCCCCACTCACACACCAGGATTGAGGCAATTCAATCCACACCTCAATAAATACCAGCTGGAGTGGGACTGAGCCCCACTCACTCACCAGGAAAGAGCCAAGTCAATCCAGGCCTCTATTAATACCAGCTGGAGTGGTACTGAGCCCCACTTACTCACCAGGAAAGAGCCAATTCAATCCAGGCCTCTATTAATACCAGCTGGAGTGGTACTCAGCCCCACTCACTCACCAGGATGGAGCCAATTCAATCCAGACCTCTATGAGTACAAGCTGGTGTGGTACTGAGCCCCACTCACTCACCAGGAAAGAGCCAATTCAATCCAGACCTCTATTAATTCCAGCTGGAGTGGTACTGAGTCCCACTCACACACCAGGAAAGAGCCAATTCAATCCAGACCTCTAATAATACCAGCTGGAGTGGTACTGAGCCCCACTCACTCACCAGGATGGAGCCAATTCAATCCAGACCTCTATTAATACCAGCTGGAGTGATACTGAGACCCACTCACTCACCAGGATGGAACCAATTCAATCCAGACCTCTATTAATACCAGCTGGAGTGGTACTGAGCCCCACTCACTCACCAGGAAGGAGCCAATTCAATCCAGACCTCTATTGATACCAGCTGGAGTGGTACTGAGCCCCAGTCAAACACCAGGATGGAGCCAATTCAATCCAGTCTATTAATAACAGCTGGAGTGGTACTGAGTCCCACTCACTCACCAGGATGGAGCCAATTCAATCCAGACCTCTATTAATACCAGCTGGAGTGGTACTGAGCCCCACTCACTCACCGGGAAAGAGCCAATTCAATCCAGACCTCTATGAGTACAAGCTGGTGTGGTACTGAGTCCCTCTGAAACACCAGGAAAGCGCCAAATCAATGCAGACCTCTATTAATACCAGCTGGAGTGGCACTGAGTCCCACTCACACACCAGGAAAGAGGCAATTCAATCCTTATCTCTATTAATACCAGCTGGAGTGGTACTGATCCCCACTCACACACCAGGAAGGAGCCAATTCAAACCAATCCTCTTTTGATACCAGCTGGAGTGGAACTGAGTCCCACTCACACACCAGGAAAGAGTCAATTCAAACCAGGCTTCTATTAATACCAGCTGGAGAGGTACTGAGTCCCACTCACATACCAGGAAAGAGTCAATTCAATCCAGATCTATATTAATACCAGCTGGAGTGGTACTGCGTCCCATTCACACACCAGGAAAGAGTCAATTCAAACCAGGCCTCTATTAATACCAGCTGGAGTGGACCTGAGTCCCACTCACACACCAGGAAAGAGCCAATTCAATCCAGACCTCTTAATACCAGCTGGAGTGGGACTGAGCCCCACTCACTCACCAGGAAGGAGCCAATTCAATCTAGACCTCTTAATACCAGCTGGGGTGGGACTGAGCCCCATTCAATCACCAGGAAGGAGCCAATTCAATCCAGACCTCTATTAACACCAGCTGGAGTGGTAC
This sequence comes from Heterodontus francisci, assembly GCF_036365525.1. Taxonomy (NCBI): domain Eukaryota; kingdom Metazoa; phylum Chordata; class Chondrichthyes; order Heterodontiformes; family Heterodontidae; genus Heterodontus; species Heterodontus francisci. The sequence continues at coordinate 294,630 of NW_027140150.1, forward strand.
TGAGCCGCACTCACTCACCAGGATGGAGCCAATTCAATCCAGACCTCTATTAATACCAGCTGGAGTGGTACTGAGCCGCACTCACTCACCAGGATGGAGCCAATTCAATCCAGACCTCTATTAATACCAGCTGGAGTGGTACTGAGCCCCACTCACTCACCAGGAAAGAGTCAATTCAATCCAGACCTCTATTAATACCAGCTGGAGTGTTACTGAGGCCCACTCACTCACCAGGAAAGAGTCAATTCAATCCAGACCTCTATTAATACCAGCTGGAGTGGTACTGAGTCCCACTCACTCACCAGGAAAGAGTCAATTCAATCCAGAGCTCTTATTAACACCAGCTGGAGAGGTACTGAGTCCCACTCACACACCAGGAAAGAGAAATATCAATCCAGACCTCTATAAATACCAGCTGCAGTGTAACTGAGTCCCACTCACACACCAGGAAAGAGAAATATCAATCCAGGCCTCTATAAATACCAGCAGAAGTGGTACTGAGCCCCACTCACACACCAGTAAAGAGTCTATTCAATCCATTCCTCTATTAATACCAGCTGGAGTGGTACTGAGTCCCAGTCAAGCTCCAGGAAAGAGCCACGTCAATCCAGGACTCTATTCATACCAGCTGGAGAGGAACTGAGTCCCCCACACACACCAGGAAAGAGCCAAGTCAATCCAGGCGTCTATTCATACCAGCTGGAGAGGAACTGAGTCCCACTCACACACCAGGAAGGCGCCAATTCAATCCAGACCTCTATTAATACCAGCTGGAGTGGTACTGAGCCCCACTCACTCACCAGGAAAGAGCCAATTCAATCCAGTCCTCTATTAATATCAGCTGGAGTGGTACTGAGCCCCACTCATCACCAGGAAGGAGCCAATTCAAACCAGACCTCTATTAATACCAGCTGGAGTGGTACTGAGTCCCACTCAAACATCAGGAAAGAGCCAAATCAATCCAGACCTCTATTAATACCAGCTGGAGTGGTACTGAGTCCCACTCAAACACCAGGAAAGAGCCAAATCAATCCAGACCTCTATTAATACCAGCTGGAGTGGGACTGAGTCCCACTCACACACCAGGAAAGAGTCAATTCAAACCAGGCCTCGATAAATACCAGCTGGAGTGGTACTGAGTCCCACTCAAACACCAGGAAAGAGCCAAATCAATCCAGACCTCTATTAATACCCTCTGGAGTGGTACTGAGTCCCACTCACACACCAGGAAAGAGTCAATTCAAACCAGACCTCTATTAATACCAGCTGGAGTGGAACTGAGTCCCACTCACTCACCAGGAAAGAGTCAATACAATCCAGACCTCTATTAATACCAGCTGGAGTGGTACTGAGTCCCACTCACTCACCAGGAAAGAGTCAATTCAATCCAGACCTCTATTAATACCAGCTGGAGTGGTACTGAGTCCTACTCACTCACCAGGAAAGAGTCAATTCAATCCAGACCTCTATTAATACCAGCTGGAGTGGTACTGAGTCCCACTCACTCACCAGGAAAGAGTCAATTCAATCCAGACCTCTATTAATACCAGCTGGAGTGGTACTGAGTCCCACTCACTCACCAGGAAAGAGTCAATTCAATCCAGACCTCTTATTAACACCAGCTGGAGAGGTACTGAGTCCCACTCACACACCAGGAAAGAGCCAACTCAATCCAGACCTATATTAATACCAGCTGGAGTGGGACTGAGCCCCACTCACTCACCACGAAGGAGCCAATTCAATCCAGACATCTATTAATACCAGCTGGAGTGGTACTGAGTCCCACTCACTCACCAGGAAAGAGTCAATTCAATCCAGACCTCTTATTAACACCAGCTGGAGAGGTACTGAGTCCCACTCTCACACCAGGAAAGAGCCAATTCAATCCGGACCTCTATTAATACCAGCTGCAGTGGTACTGAGCCCCACTCACTCACCAGGATGGAGCAAATTCAATCCAGACCTCTATTAATACCAGATGGAGTGGTACTGAGTCCCACTCACACACGAGGAAAGAGCCAATTCAATCCAGGCCTCTATTGATACCAGCTGGAGTGGTACTGAGCCGCATTCACACACCAGGAAAGAGCCAATTCAATCCGGACCTCTATTAATACCAGCTGCAGTGGTACTGAGCCCCACTCACTCACCAGGATGGAGCAAATTCAATCCAGACCTCTATTAATACCAGATGGAGTGGTACTGAGTCCCACTCACACACGAGGAAAGAGCCAATTCAATCCAGGCCTCTATTGATACCATCTGGAGTGGTACTGAGTCCCACACACACACCAGGAAAGAGCCAATTCAATCCGGGCCCCTATTAATACCAGCTGGAGTGGTACTGAGCCCCTCTCACACACCAGGGAAGGGCTAAATCAATACAGGTCTCCACTAATACCAGCTGGAGTGGGACTCAGTCTCACTCACAATCCAGGAAAGAGCCAATTCAATCCAGGCCTCTAATAATACCAGCTGGAGTGGTACTGAGTCCCACAAACACACCAGGAAAAAGCCAATTCAAACCAGGTTTCTATTAATATCAACTGGAGTGGAATTGGGTCACAAGTCACACTAGCAGAAAGCCAACTCAAGCAAGGATTTTATTAATACCAGCTGGCGTGGCACTGAGGCCCACTCACACACCAGGAAAGAGCCAATCCAATCCAGGCCTCTATTAATAACAGCTGGAGTGGTACTGAGCCCCACTCACTCACCAGGAAAGAGTCAACTCAATTCAGACCTCTATTAATACCAGCTGGAGTGGGACTGAGTCCCACTCACACACCAGGAAAGAGGCAATTCAATCCAGGCGTCGATAAAAACCAGCTGGAGTGGTACTGAGTCCGCATCACACGCCAGGAAAGAGGCAATTCAATCCAGCTCTCTATTAATACCAGCTGGAGTGGTGCTGATCCCCACTCACACAGCAGGAAAGAGTCAATTCAATCCAGACCTCTATTAATACCAGCTGGAGTGGTACTGAGTCCACCTCAAACACCAGGAAAGAGTCAATTCAATCCACAGCTCGATAAATACCAGCTGGAGTGGGACTGAGTCTCACTGACTCACCAGGAAAGAGCCAATTCAATCCAGGCCTCAATTAATACCAGCTGGAGTGGTACTGAGCACCACTCACTCACCAGGAAAGATCCAAGTCAATCCAGGCCTCTATTAATACCAGCTGGAGTGGTACTGAGCCCCACTTACTCACCAGGAAAGAGCCAATTCAATCCAGGCCTCAATTAATACCAGCTGGAGTGGTACTGAGCCCCAGTCACACACCAGGAATGAGCCAAGTCAATCCAGGCCTCTATTAATACCAGCTGAAGTGGTACTGAGCCCCACTCACACACCAGGATTGAGGCAATTCAATCCACACCTCAATAAATACCAGCTGGAGTGGGACTGAGCCCCACTCACTCACCAGGAAAGAGCCAAGTCAATCCAGGCCTCTATTAATACCAGCTGGAGTGGTACTGAGCCCCACTTACTCACCAGGAAAGAGCCAATTCAATCCAGGCCTCTATTAATACCAGCTGGAGTGGTACTCAGCCCCACTCACTCACCAGGATGGAGACAATTCAATCCAGACCTCTATGAGTACAAGCTGGTGTGGTACTGAGCCCCACTCACTCACCAGGAAAAGAGCCAATTCAATCCAGACCTCTATTAATACCAGCTGGAGTGGTACTGAGTCCCACTCACACACCAGGAAAGAGCCAATTCAATCCAGACCTCTAATAATACCAGCTGGAGTGGTACTGAGCCCCACTCACTCACCAGGATGGAGCCAATTCAATCCAGACCTCTATTAATACCAGCTGGAGTGATACTGAGACCCACTCACTCACCAGGATGGAACCAATTCAATCCAGACCTCTATTAATACCAGCTGGAGTGATACTGAGCCCCACTCACTCACCAGGATGGAACCAATTCAATCCAGACCTCTATTAATACCAGCTGGAGTGGTACTGAGCCCCACTCACTCACCAGGAAGGAGCCAATTCAATCCAGACCTCTATTAATACCAGCTGGAGTGGTACTGAGCCCCAGTCAAACACCAGGATGGAGCCAATTCAATCCAGTCTATTAATAACAGCTGGAGTGGTACTGAGTCCCACTCACTCACCAGGATGGAGCCAATTCAATCCAGACCTCTATTAATACCAGCTGGAGTGGTACTGAGCCCCACTCACTCACCGGGAAAGAGCCAATTCAATCCAGACCTCTATGAGTACAAGCTGGTGTGGTACTGAGTCCCACTCAAACACCAGGAAAGCGCCAAATCAATGCAGACCTCTATTAATACCAGCTGGAGTGGCACTGATCCCCACTCACACACCAGGAAGGAGCCAATTCAAACCAATCCTCTTTTGATACCAGCTGGAGTGGAACTGAGTCCCACTCACACACCAGGAAAGAGTCAATTCAAACCAGGCTTCTATTAATACCAGCTGGAGAGGTACTGAGTCCCACTCACATACCAGGAAAGAGTCAATTCAATCCAGATCTCTATTAATACCAGCTGGAGTGGTACTGCGTCCCATTCACACACCAGGAAAGAGTCAATTCAAACCAGGCCTCTATTAATACCAGCTGGAGTGGACCTGAGTCCCACTCACACACCAGGAAAGAGCCAATTCAATCCAGACCTCTTAATACCAGCTGGAGTGGTACTGAGCCCCTCTCACTCACCAGGAAGGAGCCAATTCAATCTAGACCTCTTAATACCAGCTGGGGTGGGACTGAGCCCCATTCAATCACCAGGAAGGAGCCAATTCAATCCAGACCTCTATTAACACCAGCTGGAGTGGTACTGAGTCCCACTCACTCACCAGTAAAGAGTCAATTCAATCCAGAACTCTATTAACACAAGCTGGAGTGGTACTGAGCCCCACTCACTCACCAGGAATGAGCCAATTCAATCCAGACCTCTGCGAGTACAAGCTGGTGTGGTACGGAGTCCCACTCAAACACCAGGAAAGAGCCAAATCAATCCAGACCTCTATTAATACCAGCTGGAGTGGTACTGAGTCCCACTCACACACCAGGAAAGAGGCAATTCAATCCACACCTCGATAAATACCAGCTGGAGTGGGACTGAGTCCCACTCACACACCAGGAAAGAGGCAATTCTGTTCAGGCCTCTTTTGATACCAGCTGGAGTGGACCTGAGTCCCATTCACACACCAGGAAAGAGTCAATTCAAACCAGGCCTCTATTAATACCAGCTGGAGTGGACCTGAGTCCCATTCATACACCAGGAAAGGGTCAATTCATACCAGGCCTCTATTAATACCAGCTGGAGTGGAACTGAGTCCCACTCACACACCAGGAAAGAGGCAAATCCAACCAGGTCTCTATTAATACCAGCTGGAGTGGAACTGAGCCCCACTCACACACCAGGAAAGAGTCAATTCAAACCAGGTCTCTATTAATACCAGCTGGAGTGTTACTGAGCCCCACTCACACACCAGGGAAGAGCCAATTCAATCCAGACCTCTATTAATACCAGCTGGAGTGGGACTGAGTCCCACTCAATCACCAGGAAAGAGTCAATTCAATCCAGACCTCTTATAAACACCAGCTGGAGAGGTACTGAGCCCCACTCACACACCAGGAAAGAGCCAATTCAATCCAGCCCTCTATAAATACCAGCTGGAGTGGTACTGAGTCCCACTCACACACCAGGGAAGAGCCAATTCAATCCAGACCTCTATTTATACCAGCTGGAGAGGTACTGAGTCCCACTCACAGACAAGGAAAGAGTCAATTCAAAGCAGGGTTCTATTAATACCAGCTGGAGTGGAACTGAGTCCCACTCACATCCCAGGAAAGAGTCAATTCAATCCAGTACTCTATTAATACCAGCTGGAGTGGGCCTGAGTCCCATTCACACACCAGGAAAGAGTCAATTCAAACCAGGCCTCTATTAATACCAGCTGGAGTGGAACTGAGTCCCACACACACACCAGGAAAGAGTCAATTCAATCCAGACCTCTTAATAACAGCTGGAGTGGGACTGAGCCCCACTTAATCACCAGGAAAGAGCCAATTCAATCCAGACCTCTATTAATACCAGCTGGAGTGGTACTGAGTCCCTTCTCACACACCAGGAAAGAGCCAATTCAATCCAGACCTCTATTAATACCAGCTGGAGTGGTACTGAGACCCACTCACACACCAGGAAAGAGCCAATTCAATCCAGACCTCTATTAATACCAGCTGGAGTGGTACTGAGTCCCACTCACTCACCAGGAAAGAGTCAATTCAATCCAGGCCTCTATTAATACCAGCTGGAGTGGTACTGAGCCCCACTCACTCACCAGGAAAGAGCCAATTCAATCCAGACCTCTATGAGTACAAGCTGGTGTGGTACTGAGCCACACTCACTCACCAGGATGGAGCCAATTCAATCCAGACCTCTATTAATACCAGCTGGAGTGGTACTGAGCCCCACTCACACACCACGAAAGAGCCAATTCAATCCAGACCTCTATTAATACCAGCTGGAGTGGTACCGAGCCCCACTCACACACCAGGAAAGAGCTAATTCAATCCAGACCTCTATTAATACCAGCTGGAGTGGTACTGAGTCCCACTCACTCACCAGGAAAGAGGCAATTCAATCCAGGCCTCAATTAATACCAGCTGGAGTGGTACTGAGCCCCACTCACTCACCAGAAAAGAGCCAATTCAAAACAGACCTCTACGAGTACAAGCTGTTGTGGTACTGAGTCCCATTCACACACCAGCTAAGAGGCAATTCAATCCCGGTCTCAATGAATACCAGCTGGAGTGGTACTGAGTCCCACTCACACACCAGGAAAGAGCCAAATCAATCCAGACATCTATTAATACCAGCTGGAGTGGTACTGAGTCCGGCTCACACACCAGGAAAGAGCCAATTAAATCCAGACCTCTATTAATACCAGCTGGAGTGTTACCGAGTCCCACTCACACACCAGGAAAGAGGCAATTCAATCCAGACCTCTATTCATACCAGCTGGAGTGTTACCGAGTCCCACTCACACACCAGGAAAGAGGCAATTCAATCCAGGCCTCTATTAATACCAGCTGGAGTGGGACTGAGTCCCACTCACACACCAGGAAAGAGGCAATTCAATCCAGACCTCTATTCATCCCAGCTGGAGTGTTACCGAGTCCCACTCACACACCAGGAAAGAGGCAATTCAATCCAGGCCTCTATTAATACCAGCTGCAGTGGTACTGAGTCCCACTCACACACCAGGAAAGAGCCAATTCAATCCAGACCTCGGTTCATACCAGCTGAAGTGGTACTGAGCCCCACTCACACACCAGGAAAGAGCCAATTCAATCCAGGCCTCTATAAATACCAGCTGAAGTGGTACTGAGCCCCATTCACACAGCAGGATTGAGGCAATTCAATCCACACCTCGATAAATACCAGCTGGAGTGGGACTGAGCCCCACTCACACACCAGGAAAGAGCCAATTCAATCCAGACATCTTAATGCCAGCTAGAGTGGGACTGAGTCCAACTCAATCACCAGTAAGGAGGCAATTCAATCCAGACCTCTATTAACACCAGCTGGAGTGGTACTGAGTCCCACTCACACACCAGGAAAGAGGCAATTCAATCCACACCTCTATTAATACCAGCTGGAGTGGTACTGAGTCCCACTCACACACCAGGAAAGAGGCAATTCAATCCACACCTCTATTAATACCAGCTGGAGTGGTTCTGAGCCCCACTCACACAACAGGGAAGAGCCAATTCAATCCAGGCATCTATTAATACCAGCTGGAGTGGTTCTGAGCCCCAGTCACACACCAGGAAAGATCCAAGTCAATCCAGTCCTCTATTAATACCAGCTGGAGAGGTACTGAGTCCCACTCACACACGCGGAAAGAGTCAATTCAAACCAGGTCTCTATTAACACCAGCTGGAGTGGGACTGAGCCCCACTCAATCACCAGGAATGAGCCAATTAAATCCAGACTTCTATTAATACCAGCTGGAGTGTTACCGAGTCCCACTCACACACCAGGAAAGAGGCAATTCAATCCCGACCTCTATTCATACCAGCTGGAGTGTTTTTAGTCCCACTCACACACCAGGAAAGAGGCAATTCAATCCAGGCCTCTATTAATACCAGCTGGAGTGGGACTGAGTCCCACTCACTCACCAGGAAAGAGCCAATTCAATCCAGACCTCTATTAACACCAGCTGGAGTGGTACTGAGCCCCACTCACACACCAGGAAAGAGGCAATTCAATCCACACCTCTATTAATACCAACTGGAGTGGGACTGAGTCCCACTCAAACACCAGGAAAGAGGCAATTCAATCCACACCTCTATTAATACCAACTGGAGTGGTTCTGAGCCCCACTCACACAGCAGGGAAGAGCCAATTCAATCCACACCTCTATTAATACCAGCTGGAGTGGTTCTGAGCCCCAGTCACGCACCAGGAAAGAGCCAGGTAAATCCAGGCCTCTATTCATACCAGCTGGAGTGGAACTGAGTCCCCCACACACACCAGGAAAGATCCAAGTCAATCCAGTCCTCTAATAATACCAGCTGGAGAGGTACTGAGTCGCACTCACACACTCGGAAAGAGTCAATTCAAACCAGGTCTCTATTAATACCAGCTGGAGTGGAACTGAGTCCGACTCACACACCAGGAAAGAGCCAATAAAATCCAGACATCTATTAATACCAGCTGGAGTGGAACTGAGTCCCACTCACACACCAGGGAAGAGCCAATTCAAGCCAGGCCTCTATTAATACCAGCTGGCGCGTACGGAGCCCCACTCACACACCAGGAAAGAGCCAATCCAATCCAGACCTCTTAATACCAGCTGGAGTGGGACTGAGCCCCACTCAATCACCAGGAAGCAGCCAATTCAATCCAGACATCTATTAACACCAGCTGGAGTGGTACTGAGTCCCACTCACTCACCAGTAAAGAGGCAATTCAATCCACACCTCGATAAATACCAGCTGGAGTGGGACTGAGTCCCACTCACACACCAGGAAAGAGGCAATTCAATCCACACCTCTAGTAATACCAGCTGGAATGGTTGTGAGCCCCACTCACACACCAGGAAGAGCCAATTCAATCCAGACCTCTATTAATACCAGCTGGAGTGGTACTGAGCCCCACTCACACACCAGGAAAGAGCCAATTCAATCCAGACCTCTACTAATACCAGCTGGAGTGGGACTGAGCCCCACTCACTCACCAGGATGGAGGCAATTCAATCCAGACCTCTATTAATACCAGCTGGAGTGGTACTGAGTCCCACTCACACACCAGGAAAGAGTCAATTCAATCCAGACATCTTAATGCCAGCTGGAGTGGGACTGAGCCCCACTCAATAACCAGGAAGGAGCCAATTCAATCCAGACCTCTATTAATACCAGCTGGAGTGGTACTGAGTCCCACTCACACACCAGGAAAGAGGCAATTCAATCCACACCTCTATTAATACCAGCTGGAGTGGTTCTGAGCCCCACTCACACACCAGGGAAGAGCCAATTCAATCCATAGCTCTATTAATACCAGCTGGAGTGGGACTGAGTCCCACTCACTCACCAGGAAAGAGTCTATTCAATCCAGGCATCTATTAATACCAGCTGGAGAGGTACTGAGTCCCACTCACACACCAGGAAAGAGCCAAGTCAATCTAGAACTCTATTAATACCAGCTGGAGTGGTACTGAGTCCCACTCACTGACCAGTAAAGAGGCAATTCAATCCACAGGTCGATAAATACCAGCTGGAGTGGTACTGAGCCCCACTCACTCACCAGAAAAGAGCCAATTCAAAACAGACCTCTACGAGTACAAGCTGTTGTGGTACTGAGTCCCATTCACACACCAGCTAAGAGGCAATTCAATCCCGGTCTCAATGAATATGCAGCTGGAGTGGTACTGAGTCCCACTCACACACCAGGAAAGAGCCAAATCAATCCAGACATCTATTAATACCAGCTGGAGTGGTACTGAGTCCGGCTCACACACCAGGAAAGAGCCAATTAAATCCAGACCTCTATTAATACCAGCTGGAGTGTTACCGAGTCCCACTCACACACCAGGAAAGAGGCAATTCAATCCAGACCTCTATTCATACCAGCTGGAGTGTTACCGAGTCCCACTCACACACCAGGAAAGAGGCAATTCAATCCAGGCCTCTATTAATACCAGCTGGAGTGGGACTGAGTCCCACTCACACACCAGGAAAGAGGCAATTCAATCCAGACCTCTATTCATCCCAGCTGGAGTGTTACCGAGTCCCACTCACACACCAGGAAAGAGGCAATTCAATCCAGGCCTCTATTAATACCAGCTGCAGTGGTACTGAGTCCCACTCACACACCAGGAAAGAGCCAATTCAATCCAGACCTCGATTCATACCAGCTGAAGTGGTACTGAGCCCCACTCACACACCAGGAAAGAGCCAATTCAATCCAGGCCTCTATAAATACCAGCTGAAGTGGTACTGAGCCCCATTCACACAGCAGGATTGAGGCAATTCAATCCACACCTCGATAAATACCAGCTGGAGTGGGACTGAGCCCCACTCACACACCAGGAAAGAGCCAATTCAATCCAGACATCTTAATGCCAGCTAGAGTGGGACTGAGTCCAACTCAATCACCAGTAAGGAGGCAATTCAATCCAGACCTCTATTAACACCAGCTGGAGTGGTACTGAGTCCCACTCACACACCAGGAAAGAGGCAATTCAATCCACACCTCTATTAATACCAGCTGGAGTGGTACTGAGTCCCACTCACACACCAGGAAAGAGGCAATTCAATCCACACCTCTATTAATACCAGCTGGAGTGGTTCTGAGCCCCACTCACACAACAGGGAAGAGCCAATTCAATCCAGGCATCTATTAATACCAGCTGGAGTGGTTCTGAGCCCCAGTCACACACCAGGAAAGATCCAAGTCAATCCAGTCCTCTATTAATACCAGCTGGAGAGGTACTGAGTCCCACTCACACACGCGGAAAGAGTCAATTCAAACCAGGTCTCTATTAACACCAGCTGGAGTGGGAGTGAGCCCCACTCAATCACCAGGAATGAGCCAATTAAATCCAGACCTCTATTAATACCAGCTGGAGTGTTACCGAGTCCCACTCACACACCAGGAAAGAGGCAATTCAATCCAGACCTCTATTCATACCAGCTGGAGTGTTTTTAGTCCCACTCACACACCAGGAAAGAGGCAATTCAATCCAGGCCTCTATTAATACCAGCTGGAGTGGGACTGAGTCCCACTCACTCACCAGGAAAGAGCCAATTCAATCCAGACCTCTATTAACACCAGCTGGAGTGGTACTGAGCCCCACTCACACACCAGGAAAGAGGCAATTCAATCCACACCTCTATTAATACCAACTGGAGTGGGACTGAGTCCCACTCAAACACCAGGAAAGAGGCAATTCAATCCACACCTCTATTAATACCAACTGGAGTGGTTCTGAGCCCCACTCACACAGCAGGGAAGAGCCAATTCAATCCACACCTCTATTAATACCAGCTGGAGTGGTTCTGAGCCCCAGTCACGCACCAGGAAAGAGCCAGGTAAATCCAGGCCTCTATTCATACCAGCTGGAGTGGAACTGAGTCCCCCACACACACCAGGAAAGATCCAAGTCAATCCAGTCCTCTAATAATACCAGCTGGAGAGGTACTGAGTCGCACTCACACACTCGGAAAGAGTCAATTCAAACCAGGTCTCTATTAATACCAGCTGGAGTGGAACTGAGTCCGACTCACACACCAGGAAAGAGCCAATAAAATCCAGACATCTATTAATACCAGCTGGAGTGGAACTGAGTCCCACTCACACACCAGGGAAGAGCCAATTCAAGCCAGGCCTCTATTAATACCAGCTGGCGCGTACGGAGCCCCACTCACACACCAGGAAAGAGCCAATCCAATCCAGACCTCTTAATACCAGCTGGAGTGGGACTGAGCCCCACTCAATCACCAGGAAGCAGCCAATTCAATCCAGACATCTATTAACACCAGCTGGAGTGGTACTGAGTCCCACTCACTCACCAGTAAAGAGGCAATTCAATCCACACCTCGATAAATACCAGCTGGAGTGGGACTGAGTCCCACTCACACACCAGGAAAGAGGCAATTCAATCCACACCTCTATTAATACCAGCTGGAATGGTTGTGAGCCCCACTCACACACCAGGAAGAGCCAATTCAATCCAGACCTCTATTAATACCAGCTGGAGTGGTACTGAGCCCCACTCACACACCAGGAAAGAGCCAATTCAATCCAGACCTCTACTAATACCAGCTGGAGTGGGACTGAGCCCCACTCACTCACCAGGAAAGAGGCAATTCAATCCACACCTCTATTAATACCAGCTGGAGTGGTTCTGAGCCCCACTCACACAACAGGGAAGAGCCAATTCAATCCAGGCATCTATTAATACCAGCTGGAGTGGTTCTGAGCCCCAGTCACACACCAGGAAAGATCCAAGTCAATCCAGTCCTCTATTAATACCAGCTGGAGAGGTACTGAGTCCCACTCACACACGCGGAAAGAGTCAATTCAAACCAGGTCTCTATTAACACCAGCTGGAGTGGGACTGAGCCCCACTCAATCACCAGGAATGAGCCAATTAAATCCAGACTTCTATTAATACCAGCTGGAGTGTTACCGAGTCCCACTCACACACCAGGAAAGAGGCAATTCAATCCCGACCTCTATTCATACCAGCTGGAGTGTTTTTAGTCCCACTCACACACCAGGAAAGAGGCAATTCAATCCAGGCCTCTATTAATACCAGCTGGAGTGGGACTGAGTCCCACTCACTCACCAGGAAAGAGCCAATTCAATCCAGACCTCTATTAACACCAGCTGGAGTGGTACTGAGCCCCACTCACACACCAGGAAAGAGGCAATTCAATCCACACCTCTATTAATACCAACTGGAGTGGGACTGAGTCCCACTCAAACACCAGGAAAGAGGCAATTCAATCCACACCTCTATTAATACCAACTGGAGTGGTTCTGAGCCCCACTCACACAGCAGGGAAGAGCCAATTCAATCCACACCTCTATTAATACCAGCTGGAGTGGTTCTGAGCCCCAGTCACGCACCAGGAAAGAGCCAGGTAAATCCAGGCCTCTATTCATACCAGCTGGAGTGGAACTGAGTCCCCCACACACACCAGGAAAGATCCAAGTCAATCCAGTCCTCTAATAATACCAGCTGGAGAGGTACTGAGTCGCACTCACACACTCGGAAAGAGTCAATTCAAACCAGGTCTCTATTAATACCAGCTGGAGTGGAACTGAGTCCGACTCACACACCAGGAAAGAGCCAATAAAATCCAGACATCTATTAATACCAGCTGGAGTGGAACTGAGTCCCACTCACACACCAGGGAAGAGCCAATTCAAGCCAGGCCTCTATTAATACCAGCTGGCGCGTACGGAGCCCCACTCACACACCAGGAAAGAGCCAATCCAATCCAGACCTCTTAATACCAGCTGGAGTGGGACTGAGCCCCACTCAATCACCAGGAAGCAGCCAATTCAATCCAGACATCTATTAACACCAGCTGGAGTGGTACTGAGTCCCACTCACTCACCAGTAAAGAGGCAATTCAATCCACACCTCGATAAATACCAGCTGGAGTGGGACTGAGTCCCACTCACACACCAGGAAAGAGGCAATTCAATCCACACCTCTAGTAATACCAGCTGGAATGGTTGTGAGCCCCACTCACACACCAGGAAGAGCCAATTCAATCCAGACCTCTATTAATACCAGCTGGAGTGGTACTGAGCCCCACTCACACACCAGGAAAGAGCCAATTCAATCCAGACCTCTACTAATACCAGCTGGAGTGGGACTGAGCCCCACTCACTCACCAGGATGGAGGCAATTCAATCCAGACCTCTATTAATACCAGCTGGAGTGGTACTGAGTCCCACTCACACACCAGGAAAGAGTCAATTCAATCCAGACATCTTAATGCCAGCTGGAGTGGGACTGAGCCCCACTCAATAACCAGGAAGGAGCCAATTCAATCCAGACCTCTATTAATACCAGCTGGAGTGGTACTGAGTCCCACTCACACACCAGGAAAGAGGCAATTCAATCCACACCTCTATTAATACCAGCTGGAGTGGTTCTGAGCCCCACTCACACACCAGGGAAGAGCCAATTCAATCCATAGCTCTATTAATACCAGCTGGAGTGGGACTGAGTCCCACTCACTCACCAGGAAAGAGTCTATTCAATCCAGGCATCTATTAATACCAGCTGGAGAGGTACTGAGTCCCACTCACACACCAGGAAAGAGCCAAGTCAATCTAGAACTCTATTAATACCAGCTGGAGTGGTACTGAGTCCCACTCACTGACCAGTAAAGAGGCAATTCAATCCACAGGTCGATAAATACCAGCTGGAGTGGTACTGAGCCCCACTCACTCACCAGAAAAGAGCCAATTCAAAACAGACCTCTACGAGTACAAGCTGTTGTGGTACTGAGTCCCATTCACACACCAGCTAAGAGGCAATTCAATCCCGGTCTCAATGAATATGCAGCTGGAGTGGTACTGAGTCCCACTCACACACCAGGAAAGAGCCAAATCAATCCAGACATCTATTAATACCAGCTGGAGTGGTACTGAGTCCGGCTCACACACCAGGAAAGAGCCAATTAAATCCAGACCTCTATTAATACCAGCTGGAGTGTTACCGAGTCCCACTCACACACCAGGAAAGAGGCAATTCAATCCAGACCTCTATTCATACCAGCTGGAGTGTTACCGAGTCCCACTCACACACCAGGAAAGAGGCAATTCAATCCAGGCCTCTATTAATACCAGCTGGAGTGGGACTGAGTCCCACTCACACACCAGGAAAGAGGCAATTCAATCCAGACCTCTATTCATCCCAGCTGGAGTGTTACCGAGTCCCACTCACACACCAGGAAAGAGGCAATTCAATCCAGGCCTCTATTAATACCAGCTGCAGTGGTACTGAGTCCCACTCACACACCAGGAAAGAGCCAATTCAATCCAGACCTCGATTCATACCAGCTGAAGTGGTACTGAGCCCCACTCACACACCAGGAAAGAGCCAATTCAATCCAGGCCTCTATAAATACCAGCTGAAGTGGTACTGAGCCCCATTCACACAGCAGGATTGAGGCAATTCAATCCACACCTCGATAAATACCAGCTGGAGTGGGACTGAGCCCCACTCACACACCAGGAAAGAGCCAATTCAATCCAGACATCTTAATGCCAGCTAGAGTGGGACTGAGTCCAACTCAATCACCAGTAAGGAGGCAATTCAATCCAGACCTCTATTAACACCAGCTGGAGTGGTACTGAGTCCCACTCACACACCAGGAAAGAGGCAATTCAATCCACACCTCTATTAATACCAGCTGGAGTGGTACTGAGTCCCACTCACACACCAGGAAAGAGGCAATTCAATCCACACCTCTATTAATACCAGCTGGAGTGGTTCTGAGCCCCACTCACACAACAGGGAAGAGCCAATTCAATCCAGGCATCTATTAATACCAGCTGGAGTGGTTCTGAGCCCCAGTCACACACCAGGAAAGATCCAAGTCAATCCAGTCCTCTATTAATACCAGCTGGAGAGGTACTGAGTCCCACTCACACACGCGGAAAGAGTCAATTCAAACCAGGTCTCTATTAACACCAGCTGGAGTGGGAGTGAGCCCCACTCAATCACCAGGAATGAGCCAATTAAATCCAGACCTCTATTAATACCAGCTGGAGTGTTACCGAGTCCCACTCACACACCAGGAAAGAGGCAATTCAATCCAGACCTCTATTCATACCAGCTGGAGTGTTTTTAGTCCCACTCACACACCAGGAAAGAGGCAATTCAATCCAGGCCTCTATTAATACCAGCTGGAGTGGGACTGAGTCCCACTCACTCACCAGGAAAGAGCCAATTCAATCCAGACCTCTATTAACACCAGCTGGAGTGGTACTGAGCCCCACTCACACACCAGGAAAGAGGCAATTCAATCCACACCTCTATTAATACCAACTGGAGTGGGACTGAGTCCCACTCAAACACCAGGAAAGAGGCAATTCAATCCACACCTCTATTAATACCAACTGGAGTGGTTCTGAGCCCCACTCACACAGCAGGGAAGAGCCAATTCAATCCACACCTCTATTAATACCAGCTGGAGTGGTTCTGAGCCCCAGTCACGCACCAGGAAAGAGCCAGGTAAATCCAGGCCTCTATTCATACCAGCTGGAGTGGAACTGAGTCCCCCACACACACCAGGAAAGATCCAAGTCAATCCAGTCCTCTAATAATACCAGCTGGAGAGGTACTGAGTCGCACTCACACACTCGGAAAGAGTCAATTCAAACCAGGTCTCTATTAATACCAGCTGGAGTGGAACTGAGTCCGACTCACACACCAGGAAAGAGCCAATAAAATCCAGACATCTATTAATACCAGCTGGAGTGGAACTGAGTCCCACTCACACACCAGGGAAGAGCCAATTCAAGCCAGGCCTCTATTAATACCAGCTGGCACGTACGGAGCCCCACTCACACACCAGGAAAGAGCCAATCCAATCCAGACCTCTTAATACCAGCTGGAGTGGGACTGAGCCCCACTCAATCACCAGGAAGCAGCCAATTCAATCCAGACATCTATTAACACCAGCTGGAGTGGTACTGAGTCCCACTCACTCACCAGTAAAGAGGCAATTCAATCCACACCTCGATAAATACCAGCTGGAGTGGGACTGAGTCCCACTCACACACCAGGAAAGAGGCAATTCAATCCACACCTCTATTAATACCAGCTGGAATGGTTGTGAGCCCCACTCACACACCAGGAAGAGCCAATTCAATCCAGACCTCTATTAATACCAGCTGGAGTGGTACTGAGCCCCACTCACACACCAGGAAAGAGCCAATTCAATCCAGACCTCTACTAATACCAGCTGGAGTGGGACTGAGCCCCACTCACTCACCAGGATGGAGGCAATTCAATCCAGACCTCTATTGATAACAGCTAGAGTGGTACTGAGTCCCACTCACACACCAGGAAAGAGCCAATTCAATCCAGGCCTCTATAAATACCAGCTGAAGTGGTACTGAGTCCCACTCACACACGCGGAAAGAGTCAATTCAAACCAGGTCTCTATTAACACCAGCTGGAGTGGGACTGAGCCCCACTCAATCACCAGGAAGGAGCCAATTAAATCCAGACCTCTATTAATACCAGCTGGAGTGTTACCGAGTCCCACTCACACACCAGGAAAGAGGCAATTCAATCCAGACCTCTATTCATACCATTTGGAGTGTTTTTAGTCCCACTCACACACCAGGAAAGAGGCAATTCAATCCAGGCCTCTATTAATACCAGCTGGAGTGGGACTGAGTCCCACTCACACACCAGGAAAGAGTCAATTAAATCCATGTCTCTATTAATGCCAGCTGAAGTGGTACTGAGCCCCACTCACACACCAGGAAAGAGCCAATTCAATCCAGGCCTCTATAAATACCAGCTGAAGTGGTACTGAGCCCCACTCACACACCAGGATTGAGGCAATTCAATCCACACCTCGATAAATACCAGCTGGAGTGGGACTGTGCCCCACTCATACACCAGGAAAGAGCCAATTCAATCCAGACATCTTAATGCCAGCTGGAGTGGGACTGAGCCCCACTCAATCACCAGGAAAGAGCCAATTCAATCCAGACCTCTATTAACACCAGCTGGAGTGGTACTGAGTCCCACTCAAACACCAGGAAAGAGGCAATTCAATCCACAACTCTATTAATACCAACTGGAGTGGTTCTGAGCCCCACTCACACACCAGGAAAGAGCCAATTCAATCCATACCTCTATTAATACCAGCTGGAGTGGGACTGAGTCCCACTCACTCACCAGGAAAGAGCCAATTCAATCCAGACCTCTATTAACACCAGCTGGAGTGGTACTGAGTCCCACTCAAACACCAGGAAAGAGGCAATTCAATCCAGACCTCTATTCATACCAACTGGAGTGGTTCTGAGCCCCACTCACACAACAGGGAAGAGCCAATTCAATCCACACCTCTATTAATACCAGCTGGAGTGGTACTGAGTCCCAGTCACGCACCAGGAAAGAGCCAGGTAAATCCAGGCCTCTATTCATAACAGCTGGAGTGGAACTGAGTCCCCCACACACACCAGGAAAGATCCAAGTCAATCCAGTCCTCTATTAATACCAGCTGGAGAGGTACTGAGTCCCACTCACACACTCGGAAAGAGTCAATTCAAACCAGGTCTCTATTAATACCAGCTGGAGTGGTACTGAGTCCGACTCACACACCAGGAAAGAGCCAATAAAATCCAGACATCTATTAATACCAGCTGGAGTGGAACTGAGTCCCACTCACACACCAGGGAAGAGCCAATTCAATCCAGGCCTCTATTAATACCAGCTGGCGCGTACGGAGCCCCACTCACACACCAGGAAAGAGCCAATTCAATCCAGACATCTTAATGCCAGCTGGAGTGGTACTGAGTCCCACTCACTCACCAGTAAAGAGGCAATTCAATCCAGACCTCGATAAATACCAGCTGGAGTGGGACTGAGTCCCACTCACACACCAGGAAAGAGGCAATTCAATCCACACCTCTATTAATACCAGCTGGAGTGGTTGTGAGCCCCACTCATTCACCAGGAAGGAGCCAATTCAAACCAGGTCTCTATTAACACCAGCTGGAGTGGTACTGAGTCCCACTCACTCACCAGTAAAGAGGCAATTCAATCCACACCTCGATAAATACCAGCTGGCGTGGTACTGAGTCCCACTCACACACCAGGAAGAGCAAATTCAATCCATACCACTATTAATACCAGCTGGAGTGGTACTGAGCCCCACTCACTCACCAGGAAGGAGCCAATTCAAACCAGGTCTCTATTAATACCAGCTGGAGTGGTACTGAGCCCCACTCACTCACCAGGATGGAGGCAATTCAATCCAGACCTCTATTGATAACAGCTAGAGTGGTACCGAGACCCACTGACACACCAGGAAAGAGCCAATTCAATCCAGGCCTCTATAAATACCAGCTGAAGTGGTACTGAGTCCCACTCACACACAGGAAAGAGCCATTTCAATCCAGGCCTCGATTAATACCAGCTGGAGTGGTACGGAGCCCCAGTCACGCACCAGGAAAGAGCCAAATCAATCCAGACCTCTATTAATACCAGCTGGAGAGGTACTGATCCCCACTCACACACCAGGAAAGAGTCAATTCAATCCAGACCTCTCTTAACACCAGCTGGAGTGGTACTGAGTCCCACTCACACACCAGGAAAGAGCCAATTCAATCCAGACATCTTAATGCCAGCTGGAGTGGTACTGAGCCCCACTCACACACCAGGGAAGAGCCAATTCAATCCATAGCTCTATTGATACCAGCTGGAGTGGTACTGAGCCCCACTCACACACCAGGAAAGAGTCAATTCAATCCAGACATCTCTTAACACCAGCTGGAGTGGTACTGAGTCCCACTCACACACCAGGAAAGAGCCAATTCAATCCAGACATCTTAATGCCAGCTGGAGTGGTACTGAGCCCCACTCACACACCAGGGAAGAGCCAATTCAATCCAGACCTCTATTAATACCAGCTGGAGTGGGACTGAGTCCCACTCACTCACCAGGAAAGAGTCAATTCAATCCAGGCATCTATTAATACCAACTGGAGTGGTTCTGAGCCCCAGTGACGCACCAGGAAAGAGCCAAGTCAATCCAGGCCTCTATTCATACCAGCTGGAGTGGAACTGAGTCCCACTCACACACCAGGAATGAGCCAAGTCAATCCAGGCCTCTATTCATACCAGCTGGAGTGGACCTGAGTCCCACTCACACACTAGGAAAGAGTCATTTCAAACCAGGTCTCTAGTAACACCAGCTGGAGTGGTACTGAGTCCCACTCACTCACCAGTAAAGAGGCAATTCAATCCACACCTCGATAAATACCAGCTGGAGTGGGACTGAGTCCCACTCACACACCAGGAAAGATTGAATTCAATCCAGACCTCTATTAATACCAGCTGGAGTGGGACTGAGTCCCACTCACACAACAGGAAAGAGGCAATTCAATCCCGACCTCTATCAATAGCAGCTGGAGTGGTACTGAGCCCCACTCACACAACAGGAAAGAGGCTATTCAATCCACACCTCTATTAACGCCAGCTGGAGTGGTACTGAGCCCCACTCACACACCCGGAAAGAGCCAATTCAATCCAGACCTCTACTAATACCAGCTGGAGTGGTACTGAGCCCCACTCACTCACCAGGATGGAGGCAATTCAACCCAGACCTCTATTAATAGCAGCTGGAGTGGTCCTGAGTCCCACTCACACACCAGGATTGAGGCAATTCAATCCACACCTCGATAAATACCAGCTGGAGTGGTACTGAGCACCACTCACACACCAGGAAAGAGCCAATTCAATCCAGGCCTCTATTAATACCAGCTGGAGTGGTACAGATCCCCACTCACACACCAGGAAGGAGCCAAGTCAATCCAGGCCTCTATAAATACCAGCTGATGTGGTACTGAGTCCCACTCACACACAGGAAAGAGCCATTTCAATCCAGGCCTCGATTAATACCAGCTGGAGTGGTACAGATCCCCACTCACACACCAGGAAGGAGCCAAGTCAATCCAGGCCTCTATAAATACCAGCTGAAGTGGTACTGAGTCCCACTCACACACAGGAAAGAGCCATTTCAATCCAGGCCTCGATTAATACCAGCTGGAGTGGTACGGAGCCCCAGTCACGCACCAGGAAAGAGCCAAATCAATCCAGACCTCTATTAATACCAGCTGGAGAGGTACTGATCCCCACTCACACACCAGGAAAGAGTCAATTCAATCCAGACATCTCTTAACACCAGCTGGAGTGGTACTGAGTCCCACTCACACCAGGAAAGAGGCAAATGAATCCAGGATTCTATCAATACCAGCTGGAGAGGTACTGAGTCCCACTCACACACCAGGAAAGAGCCAATTCAATCCAGACGTCTATTAATACCAGCTGCAGAGGTACTGAGTCCCACTCACACACCAGGAAAGAGCTAATTCAATCCAGGCCTCTATCAATACCAGCTGGAGAGGTACTGAGTCCCACTCACACACCAGGAAAGAGCCAATTCAATCCAGACGTCTATTAATACCAGCTGGAGTGGTACTGAGTCCCACTCAAACACCAGGAAAGAGGCAATTCAATCCACAACTCTATTAATACCAACTGGAGTGGTTCTGAGCCCCACTCACACACCAGGAAAGAGCCAATTCAATCCATACCTCTATTAATACCAGCTGGAGTGGGACTGAGTCCCACTCACTCACCAGGAAAGAGCCAATTCAATCCAGACCTCTATTAACACCAGCTGGAGTGGTACTGAGTCCCACTCAAACACCAGGAAAGAGGCAATTCAATCCAGACCTCTATTCATACCAACTGGAGTGGTTCTGAGCCCCACTCACACAACAGGGAAGAGCCAATTCAATCCACACCTCTATTAATACCAGCTGGAGTGGTACTGAGTCCCAGTCACGCACCAGGAAAGAGCCAGGTAAATCCAGGCCTCTATTCATAACAGCTGGAGTGGAACTGAGTCCCCCACACACACCAGGAAAGATCCAAGTCAATCCAGTCCTCTATTAATACCAGCTGGAGAGGTACTGAGTCCCACTCACACACTCGGAAAGAGTCAATTCAAACCAGGTCTCTATTAATACCAGCTGGAGTGGTACTGAGTCCGACTCACACACCAGGAAAGAGCCAATAAAATCCAGACATCTATTAATACCAGCTGGAGTGGAACTGAGTCCCACTCACACACCAGGGAAGAGCCAATTCAATCCAGGCCTCTATTAATACCAGCTGGCGCGTACGGAGCCCCACTCACACACCAGGAAAGAGCCAATTCAATCCAGACATCTTAATGCCAGCTGGAGTGGTACTGAGTCCCACTCACTCACCAGTAAAGAGGCAATTCAATCCAGACCTCGATAAATACCAGCTGGAGTGGGACTGAGTCCCACTCACACACCAGGAAAGAGGCAATTCAATCCACACCTCTATTAATACCAGCTGGAGTGGTTGTGAGCCCCACTCATTCACCAGGAAGGAGCCAATTCAAACCAGGTCTCTATTAACACCAGCTGGAGTGGTACTGAGTCCCACTCACTCACCAGTAAAGAGGCAATTCAATCCACACCTCGATAAATACCAGCTGGCGTGGTACTGAGTCCCACTCACACACCAGGAAGAGCAAATTCAATCCATACCACTATTAATACCAGCTGGAGTGGTACTGAGCCCCACTCACTCACCAGGAAGGAGCCAATTCAAACCAGGTCTCTATTAATACCAGCTGGAGTGGTACTGAGCCCCACTCACTCACCAGGATGGAGGCAATTCAATCCAGACCTCTATTGATAACAGCTAGAGTGGTACCGAGACCCACTGACACACCAGGAAAGAGCCAATTCAATCCAGGCCTCTATAAATACCAGCTGAAGTGGTACTGAGTCCCACTCACACACAGGAAAGAGCCATTTCAATCCAGGCCTCGATTAATACCAGCTGGAGTGGTACGGAGCCCCAGTCACGCACCAGGAAAGAGCCAAATCAATCCAGACCTCTATTAATACCAGCTGGAGAGGTACTGATCCCCACTCACACACCAGGAAAGAGTCAATTCAATCCAGACCTCTCTTAACACCAGCTGGAGTGGTACTGAGTCCCACTCACACACCAGGAAAGAGCCAATTCAATCCAGACATCTTAATGCCAGCTGGAGTGGTACTGAGCCCCACTCACACACCAGGGAAGAGCCAATTCAATCCATAGCTCTATTGATATCAGCTGGAGTGGTACTGAGCCCCACTCACACACCAGGAAAGAGTCAATTCAATCCAGACATCTCTTAACACCAGCTGGAGTGGTACTGAGTCCCACTCACACACCAGGAAAGAGCCAATTCAATCCAGACATCTTAATGCCAGCTGGAGTGGTACTGAGCCCCACTCACACACCAGGGAAGAGCCAATTCAATCCAGACCTCTATTAATACCAGCTGGAGTGGGACTGAGTCCCACTCACTCACCAGGAAAGAGTCAATTCAATCCAGGCATCTATTAATACCAAATGGAGTGGTTCTGAGCCCCAGTGACGCACCAGGAAAGAGCCAAGTCAATCCAGGCCTCTATTCATACCAGCTGGAGTGGAACTGAGTCCCACTCACACACCAGGAATGAGCCAAGTCAATCCAGGCCTCTATTCATACCAGCTGGAGTGGACCTGAGTCCCACTCACACACTAGGAAAGAGTCATTTCAAACCAGGTCTCTAGTAACACCAGCTGGAGTGGTACTGAGTCCCACTCACTCACCAGTAAAGAGGCAATTCAATCCACACCTCGATAAATACCAGCTGGAGTGGGACTGAGTCCCACTCACACACCAGGAAAGATTGAATTCAATCCAGACCTCTATTAATACCAGCTGGAGTGGGACTGAGTCCCACTCACACAACAGGAAAGAGGCAATTCAATCCCGACCTCTATTAATAGCAGCTGGAGTGGTACTGAGCCCCACTCACACAACAGGAAAGAGGCAATTCAATCCACACCTCTATTAACACCAGCTGGAGTGGTACTGAGCCCCACTCACACACCCGGAAAGAGCCAATTCAATCCAGACCTCTACTAATACCAGCTGGAGTGGTACTGAGCCCCACTCACTCACCAGGATGGAGGCAATTCAACCCAGACCTCTATTAATAGCAGCTGGAGTGGTCCTGAGTCCCACTCACACACCAGGATTGAGGCAATTCAATCCACACCTCGATAAATACCAGCTGGAGTGGTACTGAGCACCACTCACACACCAGGAAAGAGCCAATTCAATCCAGGCCTCTATTAATACCAGCTGGAGTGGTACAGATCCCCACTCACACACCAGGAAGGAGCCAAGTCAATCCAGGCCTCTATAAATACCAGCTGATGTGGTACTGAGTCCCACTCACACACAGGAAAGAGCCATTTCAATCCAGGCCTCGATTAATACCAGCTGGAGTGGTACAGATCCCCACTCACACACCAGGAAGGAGCCAAGTCAATCCAGGCCTCTATAAATACCAGCTGAAGTGGTACTGAGTCCCACTCACACACAGGAAAGAGCCATTTCAATCCAGGCCTCGATTAATACCAGCTGGAGTGGTACGGAGCCCCAGTCACGCACCAGGAAAGAGCCAAATCAATCCAGACCTCTATTAATACCAGCTGGAGAGGTACTGATCCCCACTCACACACCAGGAAAGAGTCAATTCAATCCAGACATCTCTTAACACCAGCTGGAGTGGTACTGAGTCCCACTCACACCAGGAAAGAGGCAAATGAATCCAGGATTCTATCAATACCAGCTGGAGAGGTACTGAGTCCCACTCACACACCAGGAAAGAGCCAATTCAATCCAGACGTCTATTAATACCAGCTGCAGAGGTACTGAGTCCCACTCACACACCAGGAAAGAGCCAAATCAATCCAGGCCTCTATCAATACCAGCTGGAGAGGTACTGAGTCCCACTCACACACCAGGAAAGAGCCAATTCAATCCAGACGTCTATTAATACCAGCTGGAGTGGTACTGAGTCCCACTCACACCAGGAAAGAGGCAAATCAATCCAGGATTCTATCAATACCAGCTGGAGAGGTACTGAGTCCCACTCACACACCAGGAAAGAGCCAAGTCAATCCAGACCTCTATTAATACCAGCTGTAGTGGGACTGAGCCCCAGTCACGCACCAGGAAAGAGCCAAGTCAATCCAGGCCTCTATTCATACCAGCTGGAGTGGAACTGAGTCCCCACACACACCAGGAAAGATCCAAGTCAATCCAGTCCTCTATTAATACCAGCTGGAGAGGTACTGAGTCCCACTCACACACTCGGAAAGAGTCAATTCAAACCAGGTCTCTATTAATACCAGCTGGAGTGGAACTGAGTCCGACTCACACACCAGGAAAGAGCCAATAAAATCCAGACATCTATTAATACCAGCTGGAGTGGAACTGAGTCCCACTCACACACCAGGGAAGAGCCAATTCAATCCAGGCCTCTATTAATACCAGCTGGCGCGTACGGAGCCCCACTCACACACCAGGAAAGAGCCAATCCAATCCAGACCTCTTAATACCAGCTGGAGTGGGACTGAGCCCCACTCAATCACCAGGAAGCAGCCAATTCAATCCAGACATCTATTAACACCAGCTGGAGTGGTACTGAGTCCCACTCACTCACCAGTAAAGAGGCAATTCAATCCACAGGTCGATAAATACCAGCTGGAGTGGGACTGAGTCCCACTCACACACCAGGAAAGAGGCAATTCAATCCACACCTCTATTAATACCAGCTGGAGTGGTTCTGAGCCCCACTCACACACCAGGGAAGAGCCAATTCAATCCATAGCTCTATTAATACCAGCTGGAGTGGGACTGAGTCCCACTCACTCACCAGGAAAGAGTCTATTCAATCCAGGCATCTATTAATACCAGCTGGAGAGGTACTGAGTCCCACTCACACACCAGGAAAGAGCCAAGTCAATCTAGAACTCTATTAATACCAGCTGGAGTGGTACTGAGTCCCACTCACTCACCAGTAAAGAGGCAATTCAATCCACACCTCGATAAATACCAGCTGGAGTGGTACTGAGCCCCACTCACACAACAGGAAAGAGGCAATTCAATCCACACCTCTATTAATACCAGCTGGAGTGGTACTGAGCCCTACTCACACACCCGGAAAGAGCCAATTCAATCCAGACCTCTACTAATACCAGCTGGAGTGGTACTGAGCCCCACTCACTCACCAGAAAAGAGCCAATTCAATCCAGGCCTCTATCAATACCAGCTGGAGAGGTACTGAGTCCCACTCACACACCAGGAAAGAGCCAATTCAATCCAGACGTCTATTAATACCAGCTGGAGTGGTACTGAGTCCCACTCACACCAGGAAAGAGGCAAATCAATCCAGGATTCTATCAATACCAGCTGGAGAGGTACTGAGTCCCTCTCACACACCAGGAAAGAGCCAATTCAATCCAGACGTCTATTAATACCAGCTGGAGTGGTACTGAGTCCCACTCACACCAGGAAAGAGGCAAATCAATCCAGGATTCTATCAATACCAGCTGGAGAGGTACTGAGTCCCACTCACACACCAGGAAAGAGCCAATTAAATCCAGACCTCTATTAATACCAGCTGTAGTGGGACTGAGCCCCAGTCACGCACCAGGAAAGAGCCAAGTCAATCCAGGCCTCTATTCATACCAGCTGGAGTGGAACTGAGTCCCCCACACACACCAGGAAAGATCCAAGTCAATCCAGTCCTCTATTAATACCAGCTGGAGAGGTACTGAGTCCCACTCACACACTCGGAAAGAGTCAATTCAAACCAGGTCTCTATTAATACCAGCTGGAGTGGAACTGAGTCCGACTCACACACCAGGAAAGAGCCAATAAAATCCAGACATCTATTAATACCAGCTGGAGTGGAACTGAGTCCCACTCACACACCAGGGAAGAGCCAATTCAATCCAGGCCTCTATTAATACCAGCTGGCGCGTACGGAGCCCCACTCACACACCAGGAAAGAGCCAATCCAATCCAGACCTCTTAATACCAGCTGGAGTGGGACTGAGCCCCACTCAATCACCAGGAAGCAGCCAATTCAATCCAGACATCTATTAACACCAGCTGGAGTGGTACTGAGTCCCACTCACTCACCAGTAAAGAGGCAATTCAATCCACAGGTCGATAAATACCAGCTGGAGTGGGACTGAGTCCCACTCACACACCAGGAAAGAGGCAATTCAATCCACACCTCTATTAATACCAGCTGGAGTGGTTCTGAGCCCCACTCACACACCAGGGAAGAGCCAATTCAATCCATAGCTCTATTAATACCAGCTGGAGTGGGACTGAGTCCCACTCAATCACCAGGAAAGAGTCTATTCAATCCAGGCATCTATTAATACCAGCTGGAGAGGTACTGAGTCCCACTCACACAACAGGAAAGAGCCAAGTCAATCTAGAACTCTATTAATACCAGCTGGAGTGGTACTGAGTCCCACTCACTCACCAGTAAAGAGGCAATTCAATCCACACCTCGATAAATACCAGCTGGAGTGGTACTGAGCCCCACTCACACAACAGGAAAGAGGCAATTCAATCCACACCTCTATTAATACCAGCTGGAGTGGTACTGAGCCCCACTCACACACCCGGAAAGAGCCAATTCAATCCAGACCTCTACTAATACCAGCTGGAGTGGTACTGAGCCCCACTCACTCACCAGAAAAGAGCCAATTCAATCCAGGCCTCTATCAATACCAGCTGGAGAGGTACTGAGTCCCACTCACACACCAGGAAAGAGCCAATTCAATCCAGACGTCTATTAATACCAGCTGGAGTGGTACTGAGTCCCACTCACACCAGGAAAGAGGCAAATCAATCCAGGATTCTATCAATACCAGCTGGAGAGGTACTGAGTCCCTCTCACACACCAGGAAAGAGCCAATTAAATCCAGACCTCTATTAATACCAGCTGGAGAGGTACTGAGTCCCACTCACACACCAGGAAAGAGCCAATTCAATCCACACCTCTATTAATACCAGCTGTAGTGGGACTGAGCCCCAGTCACGCACCAGGAAAGAGCCAAGTCAATCCAGGCCTCTATTCATACCAGCTGGAGTGGAACTGAGTCCAACACACACACCAGGAAAGATCCAAGTCAATCCAGTCCTCTATTAATACCAGCTGGAGAGGTACTGAGTCCCACTCACACACTCGGAAAGAGTCAATTCAAACCAGGTCTCTATTAATACCAGCTGGAGTGGAACTGAGTCCGACTCAGACACCAGGAAAGAGCCAATAAAATCCAGACATCTATGAATACCAGCTGGAGTGGAACTGAGTCCCACTCACACACCAGGGAAGAGCCAATTCAATCCAGGCCTCTATTAATACCAGCTGGCGCGTACGGAGCCCCACTCACACACCAGGAAAGAGCCAATTCAATCCAGACGTCTATTAATACCAGCTGGAGTGGTACTGAGTCCCACTCACACCAGGAAAGAGGCAAATCAATCCAGGATTCTATCAATACCAGCTGGAGAGGTACTGAGTCCCTCTCACACACCAGGAAAGAGCCAATTCAATCCAGACGTCTATTAATACCAGCTGGAGTGGTACTGAGTCCCACTCACACCAGGAAAGAGGCAAATCAATCCAGGATTCTATCAATACCAGCTGGAGAGGTACTGAGTCCCACTCACACACCAGGAAAGAGCCAATTAAATCCAGACCTCTATTAATACCAGCTGTAGTGGGACTGAGCCCCAGTCACGCACCAGGAAAGAGCCAAGTCAATCCAGGCCTCTATTCATACCAGCTGGAGTGGAACTGAGTCCCCCACACACACCAGGAAAGATCCAAGTCAATCCAGTCCTCTATTAATACCAGCTGGAGAGGTACTGAGTCCCACTCACACACTCGGAAAGAGTCAATTCAAACCAGGTCTCTATTAATACCAGCTGGAGTGGAACTGAGTCCGACTCACACACCAGGAAAGAGCCAATAAAATCCAGACATCTATTAATACCAGCTGGAGTGGAACTGAGTCCCACTCACACACCAGGGAAGAGCCAATTCAATCCAGGCCTCTATTAATACCAGCTGGCGCGTACGGAGCCCCACTCACACACCAGGAAAGAGCCAATCCAATCCAGACCTCTTAATACCAGCTGG
Source organism: Heterodontus francisci (assembly GCF_036365525.1). Taxonomy (NCBI): domain Eukaryota; kingdom Metazoa; phylum Chordata; class Chondrichthyes; order Heterodontiformes; family Heterodontidae; genus Heterodontus; species Heterodontus francisci. The sequence goes on from NW_027140150.1 coordinate 323,505, forward strand.
AGTGGGACTGAGCCCCACTCAATCACCAGGAAGCAGCCAATTCAATCCAGACATCTATTAACACCAGCTGGAGTGGTACTGAGTCCCACTCACTCACCAGTAAAGAGGCAATTCAATCCACAGGTCGATAAATACCAGCTGGAGTGGGACTGAGTCCCACTCACACACCAGGAAAGAGGCAATTCAATCCACACCTCTATTAATACCAGCTGGAGTGGTTCTGAGCCCCACTCACACACCAGGGAAGAGCCAATTCAATCCATAGCTCTATTAATACCAGCTGGAGTGGGACTGAGTCCCACTCAATCACCAGGAAAGAGTCTATTCAATCCAGGCATCTATTAATACCAGCTGGAGAGGTACTGAGTCCCACTCACACACCAGGAAAGAGCCAAGTCAATCTAGAACTCTATTAATACCAGCTGGAGTGGTACTGAGTCCCACTCACTCACCAGTAAAGAGGCAATTCAATCCACACCTCGATAAATACCAGCTGGAGTGGTACTGAGCCCCACTCACACAACAGGAAAGAGGCAATTCAATCCACACCTCTATTAATACCAGCTGGAGTGGTACTGAGCCCCACTCACACACCCGGAAAGAGCCAATTCAATCCAGACCTCTACTAATACCAGCTGGAGTGGTACTGAGCCCCACTCACTCACCAGAAAAGAGCCAATTCAATCCAGGCCTCTATCAATACCAGCTGGAGAGGTACTGAGTCCCACTCACACACCAGGAAAGAGCCAATTCAATCCAGACGTCTATTAATACCAGCTGGAGTGGTACTGAGTCCCACTCACACCAGGAAAGAGGCAAATCAATCCAGGATTCTATCAATACCAGCTGGAGAGGTACTGAGTCCCTCTCACACACCAGGAAAGAGCCAATTAAATCCAGACCTCTATTAATACCAGCTGGAGAGGTACTGAGTCCCACTCACACACCAGGAAAGAGCCAATTCAATCCACACCTCTATTAATACCAGCTGTAGTGGGACTGAGCCCCAGTCACGCACCAGGAAAGAGCCAAGTCAATCCAGGCCTCTATTCATACCAGCTGGAGTGGAACTGAGTCCCGCACACACACCAGGAAAGATCCAAGTCAATCCAGTCCTCTATTAATACCAGCTGGAGAGGTACTGAGTCCCACTCACACACTCGGAAAGAGTCAATTCAAACCAGGTCTCTATTAATACCAGCTGGAGTGGAACTGAGTCCGACTCACACACCAGGAAAGAGCCAATAAAATCCAGACATCTATGAATACCAGCTGGAGTGGAACTGAGTCCCACTCACACACCAGGGAAGAGCCAATTCAATCCAGGCCTCTATTAATACCAGCTGGCGCGTACGGAGCCCCACTCACACACCAGGAAAGAGCCAATCCAATCCAGACCTCTTAATACCAGCTGGAGTGGGACTGAGTCCCACTCAATCACCAGGAAGCAGCCAATTCAATCCAGACATCTATTAACACCAGCTGGTGTGGTACCGAGTCCCACTCACTCACCAGTAAAGAGGCAATTCAATCCACAGGTCGATAAATACCAGCTGGAGTGGGACTGAGCCCCACTCACTCACCAGGAAGGAGCCAATTCAAACCAGACCTCTATTAATACCAGCTGGAGTGGTACTGAGCCCCACTCACACATCAGGAAAGAGCCAATTCAATCCAGACCTCTACTAATACCAGCTGGAGTGGGACTGAGTCCCACTCACTCACCAGGAAAGAGCCAATTCAATCCAGGCCTCTATAAATACCAGCTGAAGTGGTACTGAGCCCCACTCACTCACCAGGAAAGAGCCAATTCAATCCAGACCTCTATGAACACCAGCTGGAGTGGTACTGAGTCCCACTCACACACCAGGAAAGACCCAATTCAATCCAGGCCTCTATAAATATCAGCTGAAGTGGTACTGAGCCCCACTCACTCACCAGGAAAGAGCCAATTCAATCCAGACCTCTATGAACACCAGCTGGAGTGGTACTGAGTCCCACTCACACACCAGGAAAGACCCAATTCAATCCAGGCCTCTATAAATACCAGCTGAAGTGGTACTGAGCCCCACTCACACACCAGGAAAGACCCACTTCAATCCAGACCTCTATTAATACCAGCTGGAGTGGTACCGAGACCCACTGACACACCAGGAAAGAGCCAATTCAATCCAGGCCTCTATAAATACCAGCTGAAGTGGTACTGAGTCCCACTCACACACAGGAAAGAGCCATTTCAATCCAGGCCTCGATTAATCCCAGCTGGAGTGGTACGGAGCCCCAGTCACGCACCAGGAAAGAGCCAAATCAATCCAGACCTCTATTAATACCAGCTGGAGAGGTACTGATCCCCACTCACACACCAGGAAAGAGTCAATTCAATCCAGACCTCTCTTAACACCAGCTGGAGTGGTACTGAGTCCCACTCACACACCAGGAAAGAGCCAATTCAATCCAGACATCTTAATGCCAGCTGGAGTGGTACTGAGCCCCACTCACACACCAGGGAAGAGCCAATTCAATCCATAGCTCTATTAATACCAGCTGGAGTGGTACTGAGCCCCACTCACACACCAGGGAAGAGCCAATTCAATCCAGACCTCTATTAATACCAGCTGGAGTGGGACTGAGTCCCACTCACTCACCAGGAAAGAGTCAATTCAATCCAGGCATCTATTAATACCAACTGGAGTGGTTCTGAGCCCCAGTCACGCACCAGGAAAGAGCCAAGTCAATCCAGGCCTCTATTCATACCAGCTGGAGTGGAACTGAGTCCCACTCACACACCAGGAATGAGCCAAGGCAATCCAGGCCTCTATTCATACCAGCTGGAGTGGAACTGAGTCCCACTCACACACCAGGAATGAGCCAATTCAATCCAGACCTCTATTAATACCAGCTGGAGTGGACCTGAGTCCCACTCACACACTAGGAAAGAGTCAATTCAAACCAGGTCTCTAGTAACACCAGCTGGAGTGGTACTGAGTCCCACTCACTCACCAGTAAAGAGGCAATTCAATCCACACCTCGATAAAAACCAGCTGGAGTGGGTCTGAGTCCCACTCACTCACCAGGAAAGAGTCAATTCAATCCAGACCTCTATCAATACCAGCTGGAGAGGTACTGAGTCCCACTCACACACCAGGAAAGAGCCAATTAAATCCAGACCTCTATTAATACCAGCTGTAGTGGGACTGAGCCCCAGTTACGCACCAGGAAACAGCCAAGTCAATCCAGGCCTCTATTCATACCAGCTGGAGTGGAACTGAGTCCCGCATACACACCAGGAAAGATCCAAGTCAATACAGTCCTCTATTAATACCAGCTGGAGAGGTACTGAGTCCCACTCACACACTCGGAAAGAGTCAATTCAAACCAGGTCTCTATTAATACCAGCTGGAGTGGAACTGAGTCCGACTCACACACCAGGAAAGAGCCAATAAAATCCAGACATCTATTAATACCAGCTGGAGTGGAACTGAGTCCCACTCACACACCAGGGAAGAGCCAATTCAATCCAGGCCTCTATTAATACCAGCTGGCGCGTACGGAGCCCACTCACACACCAGGAAAGAGCTAATCCAATCCAGACCTCTTAATACCAGCTGGAGTGGGACTGAGCCCCACTCAATCACCAGGAAGCAGCCAATTCAATCCAGACATCTATTAACACCAGCTGGAGTGGTACTGAGTCCCACTCACTCACCAGTAAAGAGGCAATTCAATCCACAGGTCGATAAATACCAGCTGGAGTGGGACTGAGCCCCACTCACTCACCAGGAAGGAGCCAATTCAAACCAGACCTCTATTAATACCAGCTGGAGTGGTACTGAGCCCCACTCACACACCAGGAAAGAGCCAATTCAATCCAGACCTCTACTAATACCAGCTGGAGTGGGACTGAGTCCCACTCACTCACCAGGAAAGAGCCAATTCAATCCAGGCCTCTATAAATACCAGCTGAAGTGGTACTGAGCCCCACTCACTCACCAGGAAAGAGCCAATTCAATCCAGACCTCTATGAACACCAGCTGGAGTGGTACTGAGTCCCACTCACACACCAGGAAAGACCCAATTCAATCCAGGCCTCTATAAATACCAGCTGAAGTGGTACTGAGCCCCACTCACTCACCAGGAAAGAGCCAATTCAATCCAGACCTCTATGAACACCAGCTGGAGTGGTACTGAGTCCCACTCACACACCAGGAAATACCCAATTCAAGCCAGGCCTCTATAAATACCAGCTGAAGTGGTACTGAGCCCCACTCACACACCAGGAAAGACCCAATTCAATCCAGACCTCTATTAATACCAGCCTGAGTGGTACCGAGACCCACTGACACACCAGGAAAGAGCCAATTCAATCCAGGCCTCTATAAATACCAGCTGAAGTGGTACTGTGTCCCACTCACAGACAGGAAAGAGCCATTTCAATCCAGGCCTCGATTAATACCAGCTGGAGTGGTACGGAGCCCCAGTCACGCACCAGGAAAGAGCCAAATCAATCCAGACCTCTATTAATACCAGCTGGAGAGGTACTGATCCCCACTCACACACCAGGAAAGAGTCAATTCAATCCAGACCTCTCTTAACACCAGCTGGAGTGGTACTGAGTCCCACTCACACACCAGGAAAGAGCCAATTCAATCCAGACATCTTAATGCCAGCTGGAGTGGTACTGAGCCCCACTCACACACCAGGGAAGAGCCAATTCAATCCATAGCTCTATTAATACCAGCTGGAGTGGTACTGAGCCCCACTCACACACCAGGGAAGAGCCAATTCAATCCAGACCTCTATTAATACCAGCTGGAGTGGGACTGAGTCCCACTCACTCACCAGGAAAGAGTCAATTCAATCCAGGCATCTATTAATACCAACTGGAGTGGTTCTGAGCCCCAGTCACGCACCAGGAAAGAGCCAAATCAATCCAGGCCTCTATTCATACCAGCTGGAGTGGAACTGAGTCCCACTCACACACCAGGAATGAGCCAATTCAATCCAGACCTCTATTAATACCAGCTGGAGTGGACCTGAGTCCCACTCACACACTAGGAAAGAGTCAATTCAAACCAGGTCTCTAGTAACACCAGCTGGAGTGGTACTGAGTCCCACTCACTCACCAGTAAAGAGGCAATTCAATCCACACCTCGATAAATACCAGCTGGAGTGGGACTGAGTCCCACTCACTCACCAGGAAAGAGTCAATTCAATCCAGACCTCTATTAATACCAGCTGCAGTGGGACTGAGTCCCACTCACACAACAGGAAAGAGGCAATTCAATCCCGACCTCTATTAATAGCAGCTGGAGTGGTACTGAGCCCCACTCACACACCAGGAAAGAGCCAATTCAATCCAGACATCTTAACGCCAGCTGGAGTGGTACTGAGTCCCACTCACACACCAGGAAAGAGCCAATTCAATCCAGACATCTTAATGTCAGCTGGAGTGGTACTGAGCCCCACTCACACACCAGGGAAGAGCCAATTCAATCCATAGCTCTATTAATACCAGCTGGAGTGGTACTGAGCCCCACTCACACACCAGGGAAGAGCCAATTCAATCCAGACCTCTATTAATACCAGCTGGAGTGGGACTGAGTGCCACTCACTCACCAGGAAAGAGTCAATTCAATCCAGGCATCTATTAATACCAACTGGAGTGGTTCTGAGCCCCAGTCACGCACCAGGAAAGAGCCAAGTCAATCCAGGCCTCTATTCATACCAGCTGGAGTGGAACTGAGTCCCACTCACACACCAGGAATGAGCCAAGTCAATCCAGGCCTCTATTCATACCAGCTGGAGTGGAACTGAGTCCCACTCACACACCAGGAATGAGCCAATTCAATCCAGACCTCTATTAATACCAGCTGGAGTGGACCTGAGTCCCACTCACACACTAGGAAAGAGTCAATTCAAACCAGGTCTCTAGTAACACCAGCTGGAGTGGTACTGAGTCCCACTCACTCACCAGTAAAGAGGCAATTCAATCCACACCTCGATAAATACCAGCTGGAGTGGGTCTGAGTCCCACTCACTCACCAGGAAAGAGTCAATTCAATCCAGACCTCTATCAATACCAGCTGGAGAGGTACTGAGTCCCACTCACACACCAGGAAAGAGCCAATTAAATCCAGACCTCTATTAATACCAGCTGTAGTGGGACTGAGCCCCAGTTACGCACCAGGAAACAGCCAAGTCAATCCAGGCCTCTATTCATACCAGCTGGAGTGGAACTGAGTCCCGCATACACACCAGGAAAGATCCAAGTCAATACAGTCCTCTATTAATACCAGCTGGAGAGGTACTGAGTCCCACTCACACACTCGGAAAGAGTCAATTCAAACCAGGTCTCTATTAATACCAGCTGGAGTGGAACTGAGTCCGACTCACACACCAGGAAAGAGCCAATAAAATCCAGACATCTATTAATACCAGCTGGAGTGGAACTGAGTCCCACTCACACACCAGGGAAGAGCCAATTCAATCCAGGCCTCTATTAATACCAGCTGGCGCGTACGGAGCCCACTCACACACCAGGAAAGAGCTAATCCAATCCAGACCTCTTAATACCAGCTGGAGTGGGACTGAGCCCCACTCAATCACCAGGAAGCAGCCAATTCAATCCAGACATCTATTAACACCAGCTGGAGTGGTACTGAGTCCCACTCACTCACCAGTAAAGAGGCAATTCAATCCACAGGTCGATAAATACCAGCTGGAGTGGGACTGAGCCCCACTCACTCACCAGGAAGGAGCCAATTCAAACCAGACCTCTATTAATACCAGCTGGAGTGGTACTGAGCCCCACTCACACACCAGGAAAGAGCCAATTCAATCCAGACCTCTACTAATACCAGCTGGAGTGGGACTGAGTCCCACTCACTCACCAGGAAAGAGCCAATTCAATCCAGGCCTCTATAAATACCAGCTGAAGTGGTACTGAGCCCCACTCACTCACCAGGAAAGAGCCAATTCAATCCAGACCTCTATGAACACCAGCTGGAGTGGTACTGAGTCCCACTCACACACCAGGAAAGACCCAATTCAATCCAGGCCTCTATAAATACCAGCTGAAGTGGTACTGAGCCCCACTCACTCACCAGGAAAGAGCCAATTCAATCCAGACCTCTATGAACACCAGCTGGAGTGGTACTGAGTCCCACTCACACACCAGGAAATACCCAATTCAAGCCAGGCCTCTATAAATACCAGCTGAAGTGGTACTGAGCCCCACTCACACACCAGGAAAGACCCAATTCAATCCAGACCTCTATTAATACCAGCCTGAGTGGTACCGAGACCCACTGACACACCAGGAAAGAGCCAATTCAATCCAGGCCTCTATAAATACCAGCTGAAGTGGTACTGTGTCCCACTCACAGACAGGAAAGAGCCATTTCAATCCAGGCCTCGATTAATACCAGCTGGAGTGGTACGGAGCCCCAGTCACGCACCAGGAAAGAGCCAAATCAATCCAGACCTCTATTAATACCAGCTGGAGAGGTACTGATCCCCACTCACACACCAGGAAAGAGTCAATTCAATCCAGACCTCTCTTAACACCAGCTGGAGTGGTACTGAGTCCCACTCACACACCAGGAAAGAGCCAATTCAATCCAGACATCTTAATGCCAGCTGGAGTGGTACTGAGCCCCACTCACACACCAGGGAAGAGCCAATTCAATCCATAGCTCTATTAATACCAGCTGGAGTGGTACTGAGCCCCACTCACACACCAGGGAAGAGCCAATTCAATCCAGACCTCTATTAATACCAGCTGGAGTGGGACTGAGTCCCACTCACTCACCAGGAAAGAGTCAATTCAATCCAGGCATCTATTAATACCAACTGGAGTGGTTCTGAGCCCCAGTCACGCACCAGGAAAGAGCCAAATCAATCCAGGCCTCTATTCATACCAGCTGGAGTGGAACTGAGTCCCACTCACACACCAGGAATGAGCCAATTCAATCCAGACCTCTATTAATACCAGCTGGAGTGGACCTGAGTCCCACTCACACACTAGGAAAGAGTCAATTCAAACCAGGTCTCTAGTAACACCAGCTGGAGTGGTACTGAGTCCCACTCACTCACCAGTAAAGAGGCAATTCAATCCACACCTCGATAAATACCAGCTGGAGTGGGACTGAGTCCCACTCACTCACCAGGAAAGAGTCAATTCAATCCAGACCTCTATTAATACCAGCTGCAGTGGGACTGAGTCCCACTCACACAACAGGAAAGAGGCAATTCAATCCCGACCTCTATTAATAGCAGCTGGAGTGGTACTGAGCCCCACTCACACACCAGGAAAGAGCCAATTCAATCCAGACATCTTAACGCCAGCTGGAGTGGTACTGAGTCCCACTCACACACCAGGAAAGAGCCAATTCAATCCAGACATCTTAATGTCAGCTGGAGTGGTACTGAGCCCCACTCACACACCAGGGAAGAGCCAATTCAATCCATAGCTCTATTAATACCAGCTGGAGTGGTACTGAGCCCCACTCACACACCAGGGAAGAGCCAATTCAATCCAGACCTCTATTAATACCAGCTGGAGTGGGACTGAGTGCCACTCACTCACCAGGAAAGAGTCAATTCAATCCAGGCATCTATTAATACCAACTGGAGTGGTTCTGAGCCCCAGTCACGCACCAGGAAAGAGCCAAGTCAATCCAGGCCTCTATTCATACCAGCTGGAGTGGAACTGAGTCCCACTCACACACCAGGAATGAGCCAAGTCAATCCAGGCCTCTATTCATACCAGCTGGAGTGGAACTGAGTCCCACTCACACACCAGGAATGAGCCAATTCAATCCAGACCTCTATTAATACCAGCTGGAGTGGACCTGAGTCCCACTCACACACTAGGAAAGAGTCAATTCAAACCAGGTCTCTAGTAACACCAGCTGGAGTGGTACTGAGTCCCACTCACTCACCAGTAAAGAGGCAATTCAATCCACACCTCGATAAATACCAGCTGGAGTGGGTCTGAGTCCCACTCACTCACCAGGAAAGAGTCAATTCAGTCCAGACCTCTATCAATACCAGCTGGAGAGGTACTGAGTCCCACTCACACACCAGGAAAGAGCCAATTAAATCCAGACCTCTATTAATACCAGCTGTAGTGGGACTGAGCCCCAGTCACGCACCAGGAAACAGCCAAGTCAATCCAGGCCTCTATTCATACCAGCTGGAGTGGAACTGAGTCCTGCATACACACCAGGAAAGATCCAAGTCAATCGAGTCCTCTATTAATACCAGCTGGAGAGGTACTGAGTCCCACTCACACACTCGGAAAGAGTCAATTCAAACCAGGTCTCTATTAATACCAGCTGGAGTGGAACTGAGTCCGACTCACACACCAGGAAAGAGCCAATAAAATCCAGACATCTATTAATACCAGCTGGAGTGGAACTGAGTCCCACTCACACACCAGGGAAGAGCCAATTCAATCCAGGCCTCTATTAATACCAGCTGGCGCGTACGGAGCCCACTCACACACCAGGAAAGAGCCAATCCAATCCAGACCTCTTAATACCAGCTGGAGTGGGACTGAGCCCCACTCAATCACCAGGAAGCAGCCAATTCAATCCAGACATCTATTAACACCAGCTGGAGTGGTACTGAGTCCCACTCACTCACCAGTAAAGAGGCAATTCAATCCACAGGTCGATAAATACCAGCTGGAGTGGGACTGAGCCCCACTCACTCACCAGGAAGGAGCCAATTCAAACCAGACCTCTATTAATACCAGCTGGAGTGGTACTGAGCCCCACTCACACACCAGGAAAGAGCCAATTCAATCCATACCTCTACTAATACCAGCTGGAGTGGGACTGAGTCCCACTCACTCACCAGGAAAGAGCCAATTCAATCCAGGCCTCTATAAATACCAGCTGAAGTGGTACTGAGCCCCACTCACTCACCAGGAAAGAGCCAATTCAATCCAGACCTCTATGAACACCAGCTGGAGTGGTACTGAGTCCCACTCACACACCAGGAAAGACCCAATTCAATCCAGGCCTCTATAAATACCAGCTGAAGTGGTACTGAGCCCCACTCACTCACCAGGAAAGAGCCAATTCAATCCAGACCTCTATGAACACCAGCTGGAGTGGTACTGAGTCCCACTCACACACCAGGAAATACCCAATTCAAGCCAGGCCTCTATAAATACCAGCTGAAGTGGTACTGAGCCCCACTCACACACCAGGAAAGACCCAATTCAATCCAGACCTCTATTAATACCAGCCTGAGTGGTACCGAGACCCACTGACACACCAGGAAAGAGCCAATTCAATCCAGGCCTCTATAAATACCAGCAGAAGTGGTACTGAGTCCCACTCACACACAGGAAAGAGCCATTTCAATCCAGGCCTCGATTAATACCAGCTGGAGTGGTACGGAGCCCCAGTCACGCACCAGGAAAGAGCCAAATCAATCCAGACCTCTATTAATACCAGCTGGAGAGGTACTGATCCCCACTCACACACCAGGAAAGAGTCAATTCAATCCAGACCTCTCTTAACACCAGCTGGAGTGGTACTGAGTCCCACTCACACACCAGGAAAGAGCCAATTCAATCCAGACATCTTAATGCCAGCTGGAGTGGTACTGAGCCCCACTCACACACCAGGGAAGAGCCAATTCAATCCATAGCTCTATTAATACCAGCTGGAGTGGTACTGAGCCCCACTCACACACCAGGGAAGAGCCAATTCAATCCAGACCTCTATTAATACCAGCTGGAGTGGGACTGAGTCCCACTCACTCACCAGGAAAGAGTCAATTCAATCCAGGCATCTATTAATACCAACTGGAGTGGTTCTGAGCCCCAGTCACGCACCAGGAAAGAGCCAAATCAATCCAGGCCTCTATTCATACCAGCTGGAGTGGAACTGAGTCCCACTCACACACCAGGAATGAGCCAATTCAATCCAGACCTCTATTAATACCAGCTGGAGTGGACCTGAGTCCCACTCACACACTAGGAAAGAGTCAATTCAAACCAGGTCTCTAGTAACACCAGCTGGAGTGGTACTGAGTCCCACTCACTCACCAGTAAAGAGGCAATTCAATCCACACCTCGATAAATACCAGCTGGAGTGGGACTGAGTCCCACTCACTCACCAGGAAAGAGTCAATTCAATCCAGACCTCTGTTAATACCAGCTGCAGTGGGACTGAGTCCCACTCACACAACAGGAAAGAGGCAATTCAATCCCGACCTCTATTAATAGCAGCTGGAGTGGTACTGAGCCCCACTCACACACCAGGAAAGAGCCAATTCAATCCAGACATCTTAACGCCAGCTGGAGTGGTACTGAGTCCCACTCACACACCAGGAAAGAGCCAATTCAATCCAGACATCTTAATGTCAGCTGGAGTGGTACTGAGCCCCACTCACACACCAGGGAAGAGCCAATTCAATCCATAGCTCTATTAATACCAGCTGGAGTGGTACTGAGCCCCACTCACACACCAGGGAAGAGCCAATTCAATCCAGACCTCTATTAATACCAGCTGGAGTGGGACTGAGTGCCACTCACTCACCAGGAAAGAGTCAATTCAATCCAGGCATCTATTAATACCAACTGGAGTGGTTCTGAGCCCCAGTCACGCACCAGGAAAGAGCCAAGTCAATCCAGGCCTCTATTCATACCAGCTGGAGTGGAACTGAGTCCCACTCACACACCAGGAATGAGCCAAGTCAATCCAGGCCTCTATTCATACCAGCTGGAGTGGAACTGAGTCCCACTCACACACCAGGAATGAGCCAATTCAATCCAGACCTCTATTAATACCAGCTGGAGTGGACCTGAGTCCCACTCACACACTAGGAAAGAGTCAATTCAAACCAGGTCTCTAGTAACACCAGCTGGAGTGGTACTGAGTCCCACTCACTCACCAGTAAAGAGGCAATTCAATCCACACCTCGATAAATACCAGCTGGAGTGGGTCTGAGTCCCACTCACTCACCAGGAAAGAGTCAATTCAGTCCAGACCTCTATCAATACCAGCTGGAGAGGTACTGAGTCCCACTCACACACCAGGAAAGAGCCAATTAAATCCAGACCTCTATTAATACCAGCTGTAGTGGGACTGAGCCCCAGTCACGCACCAGGAAACAGCCAAGTCAATCCAGGCCTCTATTCATACCAGCTGGAGTGGAACTGAGTCCTGCATACACACCAGGAAAGATCCAAGTCAATCGAGTCCTCTATTAATACCAGCTGGAGAGGTACTGAGTCCCACTCACACACTCGGAAAGAGTCAATTCAAACCAGGTCTCTATTAATACCAGCTGGAGTGGAACTGAGTCCGACTCACACACCAGGAAAGAGCCAATAAAATCCAGACATCTATTAATACCAGCTGGAGTGGAACTGAGTCCCACTCACACACCAGGGAAGAGCCAATTCAATCCAGGCCTCTATTAATACCAGCTGGCGCGTACGGAGCCCACTCACACACCAGGAAAGAGCCAATCCAATCCAGACCTCTATTAATACCAGCTGGAGAGGTACTGATCCCCACTCACACACCAGGAAAGAGTCAATTCAATCCAGACCTCTCTTAACACCAGCTGGAGTGGTACTGAGTCCCACTCACACACCAGGAAAGAGCCAATTCAATCCAGACATCTTAATGCCAGCTGGAGTGGTACTGAGCCCCACTCACACACCAGGGAAGAGCCAATTCAATCCATAGCTCTATTAATACCAGCTGGAGTGGTACTGAGCCCCACTCACACACCAGGGAAGAGCCAATTCAATCCAGACCTCTATTAATACCAGCTGGAGTGGGACTGAGTCCCACTCACTCACCAGGAAAGAGTCAATTCAATCCAGGCATCTATTAATACCAACTGGAGTGGTTCTGAGCGCCAGTCACGCACCAGGAAAGAGCCAAATCAATCCAGGCCTCTATTCATACCAGCTGGAGTGGAACTGAGTCCCACTCACACACCAGGAATGAGCCAATTCAATCCAGACCTCTATTAATACCAGCTGGAGTGGACCTGAGTCCCACTCACACACTAGGAAAGAGTCTATTCAAACCAGGTCTCTAGTAACACCAGCTGGAGTGGTACTGAGTCCCACTCACTCACCAGTAAAGAGGCAATTCAATCCACACCTCGATAAATACCAGCTGGAGTGGGACTGAGTCCCACTCACTCACCAGGAAAGAGTCAATTCAATCCAGACCTCTATTAATACCAGCTGCAGTGGGACTGAGTCCCACTCACACAACAGGAAAGAGGCAATTCAATCCCGACCTCTATTAATAGCAGCTGGAGTGGTACTGAGCCCCACTCACACAACAGGAAAGAGGCAATTCAATCCACACCTCTATTAACACCAGCTGGAGAGGTACTGAGCCCCACTCACACACCCGGAAAGAGCCAATTCAACCCAGACCTCTATTAATAGCAGCTGGAGTGGTCCTGAGTCCCACTCACACACCAGGATGGAGGCAATTCAATCCACACCTCGATAAATACCAGCTGGAGTGGTACTGAGCATCACTCACACACCAGGAAAGAGCCAATTCAATCCAGGCCTCTATTAATACCAGCTGGAGTGGTACAGATCCCCACTCACACACCAGGAAGGAGCCAAGTCAATCCAGGCCTCTATAAATACCAGCTGAAGTGGTACTGAGTCCCACTCACACACAGGAAAGAGCCATTTCAATCCAGGCCTCGATTAATACCAGCTGGAGTGGTACGGAGCCCCAGTCACGCACCAGGAAAGAGTCAATTCAATCCAGACCTCTCTTAACACCAGCTGGAGTGGTACTGAGTCCCACTCACACCAGGAAAGAGGCAAATCAATCCAGGATTCTATCAATACCAGCTGGAGAGGTACTGAGTCCCACTCACACTCCAGGAAAGAGCCAATTCAATCCAGACGTCTATTAATACAAGCTGGAGTGGTACTGAGTCCCACTCACACCAGGAAAGAGGCAAATGAATCCAGGATTCTATCAATACCAGCTGGAGAGGTACTGAGTCCCACTCACACACCAGGAAAGAGCCAATTCAATCCAGACGTCTATTAATACCAGCTGGAGAGGTACTGAGTCCCACTCACACACCAGGGAAGAGCCAATTCAATCCAGGCCTCTATCAATACCAAATGGAGAGGTACTGAGTCCCACTCACACACCAGGAAAGAGCCAATTCAATCCAGACGTCTATTAATACCAGCTGGAGTGGTAATGAGTCCCACTCACACCAGGAAAGAGGCAAATCAATCCAGGATTCTATCAATACCAGCTGGAGAGGTACTGAGTCCCACTCACACACCAGGAAAGAGCCAATTAAATCCAGACCTCTATTAATACCAGCTGTAGTGGGACTGAGTCCCACTCACTCACCAGGAAAGACCCAATTCAATCCAGGCCTCTATAAATACCAGCTGAAGTGGTACTGAGCCCCACTTACACACCAGGAAAGAGCCAAGTCAATTCAGGCCTCTATTCATACCAGCTGGAGTGGAACTGAGTCCCCCACACACACCAGGAAAGATCCAAGTCAATCCAGTCCTCTATTAATACCAGCTGGAGAGGTACTGAGTCCCACTCACACACTCGGAAAGAGTCAATTCCAACCAGGTCTCTATTAATACCAGCTGGAGTGGAACTGAGTCCGACTCACACACCAGGAAAGAGCCAATAAAATCCAGACATCTATTAATACCAGCTGGAGTGGAACTGAGTCCCACTCACACACCAGGGAAGAGCCAATTCAATCCAGGCCTCTATTAATATCAGCTGGCGCGTACGGAGCCCCACTCACACACCAGGAAAGAGCCAATCCAATCCAGACCTCTTAATACCAGCTGGAGTGGGACTGAGCCCCACTATATCACCAGGAAGCAGCCAATTCAATCCAGACATCTATTAACACCAGCTGGAGTGGTACTGAGTCCCACTCACTCACCAGTAAAGAGGCAATTCAATCCACAGGTCGATAAATACCAGCTGGAGTGGGACTGAGCCCCACTCACTCACCAGGAAGGAGCCAATTCAAACCAGACCTCTATTAATACCAGCTGGAGTGGTACTGAGCCCCACTCACACACCAGGAAAGAGCCAATTCAATCCAGACCTCTACTAATACCAGCTGGAGTGGGACTGAGTCCCACTCACTCACCAGGAAAGAGCCAATTCAATCCAGGCCTCTATAAATACCAGCTGAAGTGGTACTGAGCCCCACTCACTCACCAGGAAAGAGCCAATTCAATCCAGACCTCTATGAACACCAGCTGGAGTGGTACTGAGTCCCACTCACACACCAGGAAAGACCAAATTCAATCCAGGCCTCTATAAATACCAGCTGAAGTGGTACTGAGCCCCACTCACACACCAGGAAATACCCAATTCAATCCAGACCTCTATTAATACCAGCTGGAGTGGTACCGAGACCCACTGACACACCAGGAAAGAGGCAATTAAATCCAGGTCTCTATTAATACCAGCTGAAGTGGTACTGAGTCCCACTCACACACCAGGAAAGAGTCAATTCAATCCAGACATCTTAATGCCAGCTGGAGTGGGACTGAGCCCCACTCAATAACCAGGAAGGAGCCAATTCAATCCAGACCTCTATTAATACCAGCTGGAGTGGTACTGAGTCCCACTCACACACCAGGAAAGAGGCAATTCAATCCACACCTCTATTAATACCAGCTGGAGTGGTTCTGAGCCCCACTCACACACCAGGGAAGAGCCAATTCAATCCATAGCTCTATTAATACCAGCTGGAGTGGGACTGAGTCCCACTCACTCACCAGGAAAGAGTCTATTCAATCCAGGCATCTATTAATACCAGCTGGAGAGGTACTGAGTCCCACTCACACACCAGGAAAGAGCCAAGTCAATCTAGAACTCTATTAATACCAGCTGGAGTGGTACTGAGTCCCACTCACTCACCAGTAAAGAGGCAATTCAATCCACACCTCGATAAATACCAGCTGGAGTGGGACTGAGTCCCACTCACTCACCAGGAAAGAGTCAATTCAATCCAGACCTCTATTAATACCAGCTGGAGTGGGACTGAGTCCCACTCACACAACAGGAAAGAGGCAATTCAATCCCGACCTCTATTAATAGCAGCTGGAGTGGTACTGAGCCCCACTCACACAACAGGAAAGAGGCAATTCAATCCACACCTCTATTAACACCAGCTGGAGTGGTACTGAGCCCCACTCACACACCCGGAAAGAGCCAATTCAATCCAGACCTCTACTAATACCAGCTGGAGTGGTACTGAGCCCCACTCACTCACCAGGATGGAGGCAATTCAACCCAGACCTCTATTAATAGCAGCTGGAGTGGTCCTGAGTCCCACTCACACACCAGGATTGAGGCAATTCAATCCACAACTCGATAAATACCAGCTGGAGTGGGACTGAGCACCACTCACACACCAGGAAAGAGCCAATTCAATCCAGGCCTCTATTAATACCAGCTGGAGTGGTACAGATCCCCACTCACACACCAGGAAGGAGCCAAGTCAATCCAGGCCTCTATAAATACCAGCTGAAGTGGTACTGAGTCCCACTCACACACAGGAAAGAGCCATTTCAATCCAGGCCTCGATTAATACCAGCTGGAGTGGTACGGAGCCCCAGTCACGCACCAGGAAAGAGCCAAATCAATCCAGACCTCTATTAATACCAGCTGGAGAGGTACTGATCCCCACTCACACACCAGGAAAGAGTCAATTCAATCCAGACCTCTCTTAACACCAGCTGGAGTGGTACTGAGTCCCACTCACACCAGGAAAGAGGCAAATCAATCCAGGATTCTATCAATACCAGCTGGAGAGGTACTGAGTCCCACTCACACACCAGGAAAGAGCCAATTCAATCCAGACGTCTATTAATACCAGCTGGAGTGGTACTGAGTCCCACACACACCAGGAAAGAGGCAAATGAATCCAGGCCTCTATCAATACCAGCTGGAGTGGTACGGAGCCCCAGTCACGCACCAGGAAAGAGCCAATTCAATCCAGGCCTCTATCAATACCAGCTGGAGAGGTACTGAGTCCCACTCACACACCAGGAAAGAGCCAATTCAATCCAGGCCTCTATAAATACCAGCTGAAGTGGTACTGAGCCCCACTCACAGACCAGGAAAGACCCAATTCAATCCAGACCTCTATTAATACCAGCTGGAGTGGTACCGAGACCCACTGACACACCAGGAAAGAGCCAATTCAATCCAGGCCTCTATAAATACCAGCTGAAGTGGTACTGAGTCCCACTCACACACAGGAAAGAGCCATTTCAATCCAGGCCTCGATTAATACCAGCTGGAGTGGTACGGAGCCCCAGTCACGCACCAGGAAAGAGCCAAATCAATCCAGACCTCTATTAATACCAGCTGGAGAGGTACTGATCCCCACTCACACACCAGGAAAGAGTCAATTCAATCCAGACCTCTCTTAACACCAGCTGGAGTGGTACTGAGTCCCACTCACACACCAGGAAAGAGCCAATTCAATCCAGACATCTTAATGCCAGCTGGAGTGGTACTGAGCCCCACTCACACACCAGGGAAGAGCCAATTCAATCCATAGCTCTATTAATACCAGCTGGAGTGGTACTGAGCCCCACTCACACACCAGGAAAGAGCCAATTCAATCCAGACCTCTATTAATACCAGCTGGAGTGGGACTGAGTCCCACTCACTCACCAGGAAAGAGTCAATTCAATCCAGGCATCTATTAATACCAACTGGAGTGGTTCTGAGCCCCAGTGACGCACCAGGAAAGAGCCAAGTCAATCCAGGCCTCTATTCATACCAGCTGGAGTGGAACTGAGTCCCACTCACACACCAGGAATGAGCCAAGTCAATCCAGGCCTCTATTCATACCAGCTGGAGAGGTACTGAGTCCCACTCACACACCAGGAAAGAGCCAATTCAATCCAGGCCTCTATCAATACCAGCTGGAGAGGTACTGAGTCCCACTCACACACCAGGAAAGAGCCAATTCAATCCAGACGTCTATTAATACCAGCTGGAGTGGTACTGAGTCCCACTCGCACCAGGAAAGAGGCAAATCAATCCAGGATTCTATCAATACCAGCTGGAGAGGTACTGAGTCCCACTCACACACCAGGAAAGAGCCAATTAAATCCAGACCTCTATTAATACCAGCTGTAGTGGGACTGAGCCCCAGTCACGCACCAGGAAAGAGCCAAGTCAATCCAGGCCTCTATTCATACCAGCTGGAGTGGAACTGAGTCCCCCACACACACCAGGAAAGATCCAAGTCAATCCAGTCCTCTATTAATACCAGCTGGAGAGGTACTGAGTCCCACTCACACACTCGGAAAGAGTCAATTCAAACCAGGTCTCTATTAATACCAGCTGGAGTGGAACTGAGTCCGACTCACACACCAGGAAAGAGCCAATAAAATCCACACATCTATTAATACCAGCTGGAGTGGAACTGAGTCCCACTCACACACCAGGGAAGAGCCAATTCAATCCAGGCCTCTATTAATACCAGCTGGCGCGTACGAAGCCCCACTCACACACCAGGAAAGAGCCAATCCAATCCAGACCTCTTAATACCAGCTGGAGTGGGACTGAGCCCCACTCAATCACCAGGAAGCAGCCAATTCAATCCAGACATCTATTAACACCAGCTGGAGTGGTACTGAGTCCCACTCACTCACCAGGAAAGAGGCAATTCAATCCACAGGTCGATAAATACCAGCTGGAGTGGGACTGAGCCCCACTCACTCACCAGGAAGGAGCCAATTCAAACCAGACCTCTATTAATACCAGCTGGAGTGGTACTGAGCCCCACTCACACACCAGGAAAGAGCCAATTCAATCCAGACCTCTACTAATACCAGCTGGAGTGGGACTGAGTCCCACTCACTCACCAGGAAAGAGCCAATTCAATCCAGGCCTCTATAAATACCAGCTGAAGTGGTACTGAGCCCCACTCACTCACCAGGAAAGAGCCAATTCAATCCAGACCTCTATGAACACCAGCTGGAGTGGTACTGAGTCCCACTCACACACCAGGAAAGACCCAATTCAATCCAGGCCTCTATAAATACCAGCTGAAGTGGTACTGAGCCCCACTCACTCACCAGGAAAGAGCCAATTCAATCCAGACCTCTATGAACACCAGCTGGAGTGGTACTGAGTCCCACTCACACACCAGGAAAGACCCAATTCAATCCAGGCCTCTATAAATACCAGCTGAAGTGGTACTGAGCCCCACTCACACACCAGGAAAGACCCAATTCAATCCAGACCTCTATTAATACCAGCTGGAGTGGTACCGAGACCCACTGACACACCAGGAAAGAGGCAATTAAATCCAGGTCTCTATTAATACCAGCTGAAGTGGTACTGAGTCCCACTCACACACCAGGAAAGAGTCAATTCAATCCAGACATCTTAATGCCAGCTGGAGTGGGACTGAGCCCCACTCAATCACCAGTAAAGAGCCAATTCAATCCAGACCTCTATTAATACCAGCTGGTGTGGTACTGAGCCCCACTCACTCACCAGGAAAGAGCCAATTCAATCCAGGCCTCTATAAATACCAGCTGAAGTGGTACTGAGCCCCACTCACTCACCAGGAAAGAGCCAATTCAATCCAGACCTCTATGAACACCAGCTGGAGTGGTACTGAGTCCCACTCACACACCAGGAAAGACCCAATTCAATCCAGACGTCTATAAATACCAGCTGAAGTGGTACTGAGCCCCACTCACTCACCAGGAAAGAGCCAATTCAATCCAGACCTCTATGAAAACCAGCTGGAGTGGTACTGAGTCCCACTCACACACCAGGAAAGACCCAATTCAATCCAGGTCTCTATAAATACCAGCTGAAGTGGTACTGAGCCCCACTCACACACCAGGAAAGACCCAATTCAATCCAGACCTCTATTAATACCAGCTGGAGTGGTACCGAGACCCACTGACACACCAGGAAAGAGCCAATTCCATCCATGCCTCTATAAGTACCAGCTGAAGTGGTACTGAGTCCCACTCACACACAGGAAAGAGCCATTTCAATCCAGGCCTCGATTAATACCAGCTGGAGTGGTACGGAGCCCCAGTCACGCACCAGGAAAGAGCCAAATCAATCCAGACCTCTATTAATACCAGCTGGAGAGGTACTGATCCCCACTCACACACCAGGAAAGAGTCAATTCAATCCAGACCTCTCTTAACACCAGCTGGAGTGGTACTGAGTCCCACTCACACACCAGGAAAGGCCAATTCAATCCAGACATCTTAATGCCAGCTGGAGTGGTACTGAGCCCCACTCACACACCAGGGAAGAGCCAATTCAATCCATAGCTCTATTAATACCAGCTGGAGTGGTACTGAGCCCCACTCACACACCAGGGAAGAGCCAATTCAATCCAGACCTCTATTAATACAGCTGGAGTGGGACTGAGTCCCACTCACTCACCAGGAAAGAGTCAATTCAATCCAGGCATCTATTAATACCAACTGGAGTGGTTCTGAGCCCCAGTCACGCACCAGGAAAGAGCCAAGTCAATCCAGGCCTCTATTCATACCAGCTGGAGTGGAACTGAGTCCCACTCACACACCAGGAATGAGCCAAGTCAATCCAGGCCTCTATTCATACCAGCTGGAGTGGAACTGAGTCCCACTCACACACCAGGAATGAGCCAATTCAATCCAGACCTCTATTAATACCAGCTGGAGTGGACCTGAGCCCCACTCACACACTAGGAAAGAGTCAATTCAAACCAGGTCTCTAGTAACACCAGCTGGAGTGGTACTGAGTCCCACTCACTCACCAGTAAAGAGGCAATTCAATCCACACCTCGATAAATACCAGCTGGAGTGGGACTGAGTCCCACTCACTCACCAGGAAAGAGTCAATTCAATCCAGACCTCCATCAATACCAGCTGGAGAGGTACTGAGTCCCACTCACACACCAGGAAAGAGCCAATTCAATCCAGACGTCTATTAATACCAGCTGGAGTGGTACTGAGTCCCACTCACACCAGGAAAGAGGCAAATCAATCCAGGATTCTATCAATACCAGCTGGAGAGGTACTGAGTCCCACTCACACACCAGGAATGAGCCAATTAAATCCAGACCTCTATTAATACCAGCTGTAGTGGGACTGAGCCCCAGTCACGCACCAGGAAACAGCCAAGTCAATCCAGGCCTCTATTCATACCAGCTGGAGTGGAACTGAGTCCCGCACACACACCAGGAAAGATCCAAGTCAATCCAGTCCTCTATTAATACCAGCTGGAGAGGTACTGAGTCCCACTCACACACTCGGAAAGAGTCAATTCAAACCAGGTCTCTATTAATACCAGCTGGAGTGGAACTGAGTCCGACTCACACACCAGGAAAGAGCCAATAAAATCCAGACATCTATTAATACCAGCTGGAGTGGAACTGAGTCCCACTCACACACCAGGGAAGAGCCAATTCAATCCAGGCCTCTATTAATACCAGCTGGCACGTACGGAGCCCCACTCACACAGCAGGAAAGAGCCAATCCAATCCAGACCTCTTAATACCAGCTGGAGTGGGACTGAGCCCCACTCAATCACCAGGAAGCAGCCAATTCAATCCAGACATCTATTAACACCAGCTGGAGTGGTACTGAGTCCCACTCACTCACCAGTAAAGAGGCAATTCAATCCACAGGTCGATAAATACCAGCTGGAGTGGTACTGAGTCCCACTCACACACCAGGAAAGACCCAATTCAATCCAGGCCTCTATAAATACCAGCTGAAGTGGTACTGAGCCCCACTCACTCACCAGGAAAGAGCCAATTCAATCCAGACCTCTATGAACACCAGCTGGAGTGGTACTGAGTCCCACTCACACACCAGGAAAGACCCAATTCAATCCAGACCTCTATGAATACCAGCTGAAGTGGTACTGAGCCCCACTCACTCACCAGGAAAGAGCCAATTCAATCCAGACCTCTATGAACACCAGCTGAAGTGGTACTGAGTCCCACTCACACACAGGAAAGAGCCATTTCAATCCAGGCCTCGATTAATACCAGCTGGAGTGGTACGGAGCCCCAGTCACGCACCAGGAAAGAGCCAAATCAATCCAGACCTCTATTAATACCAGCTGGAGAGGTACTGATCCCCACTCACACACCAGGAAAGAGTCAATTCAATCCAGACCTCTTTTAACACCAGCTGGAGTGGTACTGAGTCCCACTCACACACCAGGAAAGAGCCAATTCAATCCAGACGTCTATTAATACCAGCTGGAGAGGTACTGAGTCCCACTCACTCACCAGGAAAGAGCCAATTAAATCCAGACCTCTATTAATACCAGCTGTAGTGGGACTGAGCCCCAGTCACGCACCAGGAAAGAGCCAAGTCAATCCAGGCCTCTATTCATACCAGCTGGAGTGGAACTGAGTCCCCCACACACACCAGGAAAGATCCAAGTCAATCCAGTCCTCTATTAATACCAGCTGGAGAGGTACTGAGTCCCACTCACACACTCGGAAAGAGTCAATTCAAACCAGGTCTCTATTAATACCAGCTGGAGTGGAACTGAGTCCGACTCACACACCAGGAAAGAGCCAATAAAATCCACACATCTATTAATACCAGCTGGAGTGGAACTGAGTCCCACTCACACACCAGGGAAGAGCCAATTCAATCCAGGCCTCTATTAATACCAGCTGGCGCGTACGAAGCCCCACTCACACACCAGGAAAGAGCCAATCCAATCCAGACCTCTTAATACCAGCTGGAGTGGGACTGAGCCCCACTCAATCACCAGGAAGCAGCCAATTCAATCCAGACATCTATTAACACCAGCTGGAGTGGTACTGAGTCCCACTCACTCACCAGGAAAGAGGCAATTCAATCCACAGGTCGATAAATACCAGCTGGAGTGGGACTGAGCCCCACTCACTCACCAGGAAGGAGCCAATTCAAACCAGACCTCTATTAATACCAGCTGGAGTGGTACTGAGCCCCACTCACACACCAGGAAATGGCCAATTCAATCCAGACCTCTACGAATACCAGCTGGAGTGGGACTGAGTCCCACTCACTCACCAGGAAAGAGCCAATTCAATCCAGGCCTCTATAAATACCAGCTGAAGTGGTACTGAGCCCCACTCACTCACCAGGAAAGAGCCAATTCAATCCAGACCTCTATGAACACCAGCTGGAGTGGTACTGAGTCCCACTCACACACCAGGAAAGACCCAATTCAATCCAGGCCTCTATAAATACCAGCTGAAGTGGTACTGAGCCCCACTCACTCACCAGGAAAGAGCCAATTCAATCCAGACCTCTATGAACACCAGCTGGAGTGGTACTGAGTCCCACTCACACACCAGGAAAGACCCAATTCAATCCAGGCCTCTATAAATACCAGCTGAAGTGGTACTGAGCCCCACTCACACACCAGGAAAGACCCAATTAAATCCAGGTCTCTATTAATACCAGCTGAAGTGGTACTGAGTCCCACTCACACACCAGGAAAGAGTCAATTCAATCCAGACATCTTAATGCCAGCTGGAGTGGGACTGAGCCCCACTCAATCACCAGTAAAGAGGCAATTCAATCCACAGGTCGATAAATACCAGCTGGAGTGGTACTGAGCCCCACTCACTCACCAGGAAGGAGCCAATTCAAGCCAGACCTCTATTAATACCAGCTGGAGTGGTACTGAGCCCCACTCACACACCAGGAAAGAGCCAATTCAATCCAGACCTCTACTAATACCAGCTGGAGTGGAACTGAGTACCACTCACTCACCAGGAAAGAGCCAATTCAATCCAGGCCTCTATCAATACCAGCTGGAGAGGTACTGAGTCCCACTCACACACCAGGAAAGAGCCAATTCAATCCAGGCCTCTATAAATACCAGCTGAAGTGGTACTGAGCCCCACTCACATACCAGGAAAGACCCAATTCAATCCAGACCTCTATTAATACCAGCTGGAGTGGTACCGAGACCCACTGACACACCAGGAAAGAGCCAATTCAATCCAGGCCTCTATAAATACCAGCTGAAGTGGTACTGAGTCCCACTCACACACAGGAAAGAGCCATTTCAATCCAGGCCTCGATTAATACCAGCTGGAGTGGTACGGAGCCCCAGTCACGCACCAGGAAAGAGCCAAATCAATCCAGACCTCTATTAATACCAGCTGGAGAGGTACTGATCCCCACTCACACACCAGGAAAGAGTCAATTCAATCCAGACCTCTCTTAACACCAGCTGGAGTGGTACTGAGTCCCACTCACACACCAGGAAAGAGCCAATTCAATCCAGACATCTTAATGCCAGCTGGAGTGGTACTGAGCCCCACTCACACACCAGGGAAGAGCCAATTCAATCCATAGCTCTATTAATACCAGCTGGAGTGGTACTGAGCCCCACTCACACACCAGGAAAGAGCCAATTCAATCCAGACCTCTATTAATACCAGCTGGAGTGGGACTGAGTCCCACTCAATCACCAGGAAAGAGTCAATTCAATCCAGGCATCTAT
Organism: Heterodontus francisci; assembly: GCF_036365525.1. Taxonomy (NCBI): domain Eukaryota; kingdom Metazoa; phylum Chordata; class Chondrichthyes; order Heterodontiformes; family Heterodontidae; genus Heterodontus; species Heterodontus francisci. The sequence continues at coordinate 348,038 of NW_027140150.1, forward strand.
TAATACCAACTGGAGTGGTTCTGAGCCCCAGTGACGCACCAGGAAAGAGCCAAGTCAATCCAGGCCTCTATTCATACCAGCTGGAGTGGAACTGAGTCCCACTCACACACCAGGAATGAGCCAAGTCAATCCAGGCCTCTATTCATACCAGCTGGAGAGGTACTGAGTCCCACTCACACACCAGGAAAGAGCCAATTCAATCCAGGCCTCTATCAATACCAGCTGGAGAGGTACTGAGTCCCACTCACACACCAGGAAAGAGCCAATTCAATCCAGACGTCTATTAATACCAGCTGGAGTGGTACTGAGTCCCACTCGCACCAGGAAAGAGGCAAATCAATCCAGGATTCTATCAATACCAGCTGGAGAGGTACTGAGTCCCACTCACACACCAGGAAAGAGCCAATTAAATCCAGACCTCTATTAATACCAGCTGTAGTGGGACTGAGCCCCAGTCACGCACCAGGAAAGAGCCAAGTCAATCCAGGCCTCTATTCATACCAGCTGGAGTGGAACTGAGTCCCCCACACACACCAGGAAAGATCCAAGTCAATCCAGTCCTCTATTAATACCAGCTGGAGAGGTACTGAGTCCCACTCACACACTCGGAAAGAGTCAATTCAAACCAGGTCTCTATTAATACCAGCTGGAGTGGAACTGAGTCCGACTCACACACCAGGAAAGAGCCAATAAAATCCACACATCTATTAATACCAGCTGGAGTGGAACTGAGTCCCACTCACACACCAGGGAAGAGCCAATTCAATCCAGGCCTCTATTAATACCAGCTGGCGCGTACGAAGCCCCACTCACACACCAGGAAAGAGCCAATCCAATCCAGACCTCTTAATACCAGCTGGAGTGGGACTGAGCCCCACTCAATCACCAGGAAGCAGCCAATTCAATCCAGACATCTATTAACACCAGCTGGAGTGGTACTGAGTCCCACTCACTCACCAGGAAAGAGGCAATTCAATCCACAGGTCGATAAATACCAGCTGGAGTGGGACTGAGCCCCACTCACTCACCAGGAAGGAGCCAATTCAAACCAGACCTCTATTAATACCAGCTGGAGTGGTACTGAGCCCCACTCACACACCAGGAAAGAGCCAATTCAATCCAGACCTCTACTAATACCAGCTGGAGTGGGACTGAGTCCCACTCACTCACCAGGAAAGAGCCAATTCAATCCAGGCCTCTATAAATACCAGCTGAAGTGGTACTGAGCCCCACTCACTCACCAGGAAAGAGCCAATTCAATCCAGACCTCTATGAACACCAGCTGGAGTGGTACTGAGTCCCACTCACACACCAGGAAAGACCCAATTCAATCCAGGCCTCTATAAATACCAGCTGAAGTGGTACTGAGCCCCACTCACTCACCAGGAAAGAGCCAATTCAATCCAGACCTCTATGAACACCAGCTGGAGTGGTACTGAGTCCCACTCACACACCAGGAAAGACCCAATTCAATCCAGGCCTCTATAAATACCAGCTGAAGTGGTACTGAGCCCCACTCACACACCAGGAAAGACCCAATTCAATCCAGACCTCTATTAATACCAGCTGGAGTGGTACCGAGACCCACTGACACACCAGGAAAGAGGCAATTAAATCCAGGTCTCTATTAATACCAGCTGAAGTGGTACTGAGTCCCACTCACACACCAGGAAAGAGCCAATCCAATCCAGACCTCTTAATACAAGCTGGAGTGGGACTGAGCACCACTCAATCACCAGGAAGCAGCCAATTCAATCCAGACATCTATTAACACCAGCTGGAGTGGTACTGAGTCCCACTCACTCACCAGGAAAGAGGCAATTCAATCCACAGGTCGATAAATACCAGCTGGAGTGGGACTGAGCCCCACTCACTCACCAGGAAGGAGCCAATTCAAACCAGACCTCTATTAATACCAGCTGGAGTGGTACTGAGCCCCACTCACACACCAGGAAAGAGCCAATTCAATCCAGACCTCTACTAATACCAGCTGGAGTGGGACTGAGTCCCACTCACTCACCAGGAAAGAGCCAATTCAATCCAGACCTCTTAATACAAGCTGGAGTGGGACTGAGCCCCACTCACTCACCAGGAAAGAGCCAATTCAATCCAGACCTCTATGAACACCAGCTGGAGTGGTACTGAGTCCCACTCACACACCAGGAAAGACCCAATTCAATCCAGGCCTCTATAAATACCAGCTGAAGTGGTACTGAGCCCCACTCACTCACCAGGAAAGAGCCAATTCAATCCAGACCTCTATGAACACCAGCTGGAGTGGTACTGAGTCCCACTCACACACCAGGAAAGACCCAATTCAATCCAGGCCTCTATAAATACCAGCTGAAGTGGTACTGAGCCCCACTCACACACCAGGAAAGACCCAATTCAATCCAGACCTCTATTAATACCAGCTGGAGTGGTACCGAGACCCACTGACACACCAGGAAAGAGGCAATTAAATCCAGGTCTCTATTAATACCAGCTGAAGTGGTACTGAGTCCCACTCACACACCAGGAAAGAGTCAATTCAATCCAGACATCTTAATGCCAGCTGGAGTGGGACTGAGCCCAACTCAATCACCAGTAAAGAGGCAATACAATCCACAGGTCGATAAATACCAGCTGGAGTGGTACTGAGCCCCACTCACTCACCAGGAAGGAGCCAATTCAAGCCAGACCTCTATTAATACCAGCTGGAGTGGTACTGAGCCCCACTCACACACCAGGAAAGAGCCAATTCAATCCAGACCTCTACTAATACCAGCTGGAGTGGGACTGAGTCCCACTCACTCACCAGGAAAGAGCCAATTCAATCCAGGCCTCTATAAATACCAGCTGAAGTGGTACTGAGCCCCACTCACTCACCAGGAAAGAGCCAATTCAATCCAGACCTCTATGAACACCAGCTGGAGTGGTACTGAGTCCCACTCACACACCAGGAAAGACCCAATTCAATCCAGACGTCTATAAATACCAGCTGAAGTGGTACTGAGCCCCACTCACTCACCAGGAAAGAGCCAATTCAATCCAGACCTCTATGAAAACCAGCTGGAGTGGTACTGAGTCCCACTCACACACCAGGAAAGACCCAATTCAATCCAGGCCTCTATAAATACCAGCTGAAGTGGTACTGAGCCCCACTCACACACCAGGAAAGACCCAATTCAATCCAGACCTCTATTAATACCAGCTGGAGTGGTACCGAGACCCACTGACACACCAGGAAAGAGCCAATTCCATCCATGCCTCTATAAGTACCAGCTGAAGTGGTACTGAGTCCCACTCACACACAGGAAAGAGCCATTTCAATCCAGGCCTCGATTAATACCAGCTGGAGTGGTACGGAGCCCCAGTCACGCACCAGGAAAGAGCCAAATCAATCCAGACCTCTATTAATACCAGCTGGAGAGGTACTGATCCCCACTCACACACCAGGAAAGAGTCAATTCAATCCAGACCTCTCTTAACACCAGCTGGAGTGGTACTGAGTCCCACTCACACACCAGGAAAGGCCAATTCAATCCAGACATCTTAATGCCAGCTGGAGTGGTACTGAGCCCCACTCACACACCAGGGAAGAGCCAATTCAATCCATAGCTCTATTAATACCAGCTGGAGTGGTACTGAGCCCCACTCACACACCAGGGAAGAGCCAATTCAATCCAGACCTCTATTAATACCAGCTGGAGTGGGACTGAGTCCCACTCACTCACCAGGAAAGAGTCAATTCAATCCAGGCATCTATTAATACCAACTGGAGTGGTTCTGAGCCCCAGTCACGCACCAGGAAAGAGCCAAGTCAATCCAGGCCTCTATTCATACCAGCTGGAGTGGAACTGAGTCCCACTCACACACCAGGAATGAGCCAAGTCAATCCAGGCCTCTATTCATACCAGCTGGAGTGGAACTGAGTCCCACTCACACACCAGGAATGAGCCAATTCAATCCAGACCTCTATTAATACCAGCTGGAGTGGACCTGAGCCCCACTCACACACTAGGAAAGAGTCAATTCAAACCAGGTCTCTAGTAACACCAGCTGGAGTGGTACTGAGTCCCACTCACTCACCAGTAAAGAGGCAATTCAATCCACACCTCGATAAATACCAGCTGGAGTGGGACTGAGTCCCACTCACTCACCAGGAAAGAGTCAATTCAATCCAGACCTCTATCAATACCAGCTGGAGAGGTACTGAGTCCCACTCACACACCAGGAAAGTGCCAATTCAATCCAGACGTCTATTAATACCAGCTGGAGTGGTACTGAGTCCCACTCACACCAGGAAAGAGGCAAATCAATCCAGGATTCTATCAATACCAGCTGGAGAGGTACTGAGTCCCACTCACACACCAGGAAAGAGCCAATTAAATCCAGACCTCTATTAATACCAGCTGTAGTGGGACTGAGCCCCAGTCACGCACCAGGAAACAGCCAAGTCAAACCAGGCCTCTATTCATACCAGCTGGAGTGGAACTGAGTCCCGCACACACACCAGGAAAGATCCAAGTCAATCCAGTCCTCTATTAATACCAGCTGGAGAGGTACTGAGTCCCACTCACACACTCGGAAAGAGTCAATTCAAACCAGGTCTCTATTAATACCAGCTGGAGTGGAACTGAGTCCGACTCACACACCAGGAAAGAGCCAATAAAATCCAGACATCTATTAATACCAGCTGGAGTGGAACTGAGTCCCACTCACACACCAGGGAAGAGCCAATTCAATCCAGGCCTCTATTAATACCAGCTGGCGCGTACGGAGCCCCACTCACACAGCAGGAAAGAGCCAATCCAATCCAGACCTCTTAATACCAGCTGGAGTGGGACTGAGCCCCACTCAATCACCAGGAAGCAGCCAATTCAATCAGACATCTATTAACACCAGCTGGAGTGGTACTGAGTCCCACTCACTCACCAGTAAAGAGGCAATTCAATCCACAGGTCGATAAATACCAGCTGGAGTGGGACTGAGCCCCACTCACTCACCAGGAAGGAGCCAATTCAAACCAGACCTCTATTAATACCAGCTGGAGTGGTACTGAGCCCCACTCACACACCAGGAAAGAGCCAATTCAATCCAGACCTCTACTAATACCAGCTGGAGTGGGACTGAGTCCCACTCACTCACCAGGAAAGAGCCAATTCAATCCAGGCCTCTATAAATACCAGCTGAGGTGGTACTGAGCCCCACTCACTCACCAGGAAAGAGCCAATTCAATCCAGACCTCTATGAACACCAGCTGGAGTGGTACTGAGTCCCACTCACACACCAGGAAAGACCCAATTTAATCCAGGCCTCTATAAATACCAGCTGAAGTGGTACTGAGCCCCACTCACTCACCAGGAAAGAGCCAATTCAATCCAGACCTCTATGAACACCAGCTGGAGTGGTACTGAGTCCCACTCACACACCAGGAAAGACCCAATTCAATCCAGGCCTCTATAAATACCAGCTGAAGTGGTACTGAGCCCCACTCACACACCAGGAAAGACCCAATTCAATCCAGACCTCTATTAATACCAGCCTGAGTGGTACCGAGACCCACTGACACACCAGGAAAGAGCCAATTCAATCCAGTCCTCTATAAATACCAGCTGAAGTGGTACTGAGTCCCACTCACACACAGGAAAGAGCCATTTCAATCCAGGCCTCGATTAATACCAGCTGGAGTGGTACGGAGCCCCGGTCACGCACCAGGAAAGAGCCAAATCAATCCAGACCTCTATTAATACCAGCTGGAGAGGTACTGATCCCCACTCACACACCAGGAAAGAGTCAATTCAATCCAGACCTCTCTTAACACCAGCTGGAGTGGTACTGAGTCCCACTCACACACCAGGAAAGAGCCAATTCAATCCAGACATCTTAATGCCAGCTGGAGTGGTACTGAGCCCCACTCACACACCAGGGAAGAGCCAATTCAATCCATAGCTCTATTAATACCAGCTGGAGTGGTACTGAGCCCCACTCACACACCAGGGAAGAGCCAATTCAATACAGACCTCTATTAATACCAGCTGGAGTGGGACTGAGTCCCACTCACTCACCAGGAAAGAGTCAATTCAATCCAGGCATCTATTAATACCAACTGGAGTGGTTCTGAGCCCCAGTCACGCACCAGGAAAGAGCCAAGTCAATCCAGGCCTCTATCAATACCAGCTGGAGAGAAACTGAGTCCCACTCACACACCAGGAATGAGCCAATCAATCCAGGCCTCTATTCATACCAGCTGGAGTGGAACTGATTCCCACTCACACACCAGGAATGAGCCAATTCAATGCAGACCTCTATTAATACCAGCTGGAGTGGACCTGAGTCCCACTCACACACTAGGAAAGAGTCAATTCAAACCAGGTCTCTAGTAACACCAGCTGGAGTGGTACTGAGTCCCACTCACTCACCAGTAAAGAGGCAATTCAATCCACACCTCTATTAACACCAGCTGGAGTGGTACTGAGCCCCACTCACACACCCGGAAAGAGCCAATTCAATCCAGACCTCTACTAATACCAGCTGGAGTGGTACTGAGCCCCACTCACTCACCAGGATGGAGGCAATTCAACCCAGACCTCTATTAATAGCAGCTGGAGTGGTCCTGAGTCCCACACACACACCAGGATTGAGGCAATTCAATCCACACCTCGATAAATACCAGCTGGAGTGGGACTGAGCATCACTCACACACCAGGAAAGAGCCAATTCAATCCAGGCCTCTATTAATACCAGCTGGAGCGGTACAGATCCCCACTCACACACCAGGAAGGAGCCAAGTCAATCCAGGCCTCTATAAATACCAGTTAAAGTGGTACTGAGTCCCTCTCACACACAGGAAAGAGCCATTTCAATCCAGGCCTCGATTAATACCAGCTGGAGTGGTACGGAGCCCCAGTCACGCACCAGGAAAGAGTCAATTCAATCCAGACCTCTCTTAACACCAGCTGGAGTGGTACTGAGTCCCACTCACACCAGGAAAGAGGCAAATCAATCCAGGATTCTATCAATACCAGCTGGAGAGGTACTGAGTCCCACTCACACACCAGGAAAGAGCCAATTCAATCCAGACGTCTATTAATACCAGCTGGAGTGGTACTGAGACCCACTCACACCAGGAAAGAGGCAAATGAATCCAGGATTCTATCAATACCAGCTGGAGAGGTACTGAGTCCCACTCACACACCAGGAAAGAGCCAATTCAATCCAGGCGTCTATTAATACCAGCTGGAGAGGTACTGAGTCCCACTCACACACCAGGAAAGAGCCAATTCAATCCAGACGTCTATTAATACCAGCTGGAGAGGTACTGAGCCCCACTCACACACCAGGAAAGAGCCAATCCAATCCAGACCTCTTAATACCAGCTGGAGTGGGACTGAGCCCCACTCAATCACCAGGAAGCAGCCAATTCAATCCAGACATCTATTAACACCAGCTGGAGTGGTACTGAGTCCCACTCACTCACCAGTAAAGAGGCAATTCAATCCACAGGTCGATAAATACCAGCTGGAGTGGGACTGAGCCCCACTCACTCACCAGGAAGGAGCCAATTCAAACCAGACCTCTATTAATACCAGCTGGAGTGGTACTGAGCCCCAATCACACACCAGGAAAGAGCCAATTCAATCCAGACCTCTACTAATACCAGCTGGAGTGGGACTGAGTCCCACTCACTCACCAGGAAAGAGCCAATTCAATCCAGGCCTCTATAAATACCAGCTGAAGTGGTACTGAGCCCCACTCACTCACCAGGAAAGAGCCAATTCAATCCAGACCTCTATGAACACCAGCTGGAGTGGTACTGAGTCCCACTCACACACCAGCAAAGACCCAATTCAATCCAGGCCTCTATAAATACCAGCTGAAGTGGTACTGAGCCCCACTCACTCACCAGGAAAGAGCCAATTCAATCCAGACCTCTATGAACACCAGCTGGAGTGGTACTGAGTCCCACTCACACACCAGGAAAGACCCAATTCAATCCAGGCCTCTATAAATACCAGCTGAAGTGGTACTGAGCCCCACTCACACACCAGGAAAGACCCAATTCAATCCAGACCTCTATTAATACCAGCTGGAGTGGTACCGAGACCTACTGACACACCAGGAAAGAGGCAATTAAATCCAGGTCTCTATTAATACCAGCTGAAGTGGTACTGAGTCCCACTCACACACCAGGAAAGAGTCAATTCAATCCAGACAACTTAATGCCAGCTGGAGTGAGACTGAGCCCCACTCAATAACCAGGAAGGAGCCAATTCAATCCAGACCTCTATTAATACCAGCTGGAGTGGTACTGAGTCCCACTCACACACCAGGAAAGAGGCAATTCAATCCACACCTCTATTAATACCAGCTGGAGTGGTTCTGAGCCCCACTCACACACCAGGGAAGAGCCAATTCAATCCATAGCTCTATTAATACCAGCTGGAGTGGGACTGAGTCCCACTCACTCACCGGGAAAGAGTCTATTCAATCCAGGCATCTATTAATACCAGCTGGAGAGGTACTGAGTCCCACTCACACACCAGGAAAGAGCCAAGTCAATCTAGAACTCTATTAATACCAGCTGGAGTGGTACTGAGTCCCACTCACTCACCAGTAAAGAGGCAATTCAATCCACACCTCGATAAATACCAGCTGGAGTGGTACTGAGCCCCACTCACACAACAGGAAAGAGGCAATTCAATCCACACCTCTATTAATACCAGCTGGAGTGGTACTGAGCCCCACTCACACACCCGGAAAGAGCCAATTCAATCCAGACCTCTACTAATACCAGCTGGAGTGGTACTGAGCCCCACTCACTCACCAGGAAAGAGCCAATTCAATCCACACCTCTATTAATACCAGCTGGAGTGGTACGGAGCCCCACTCAGACACCAGGGAAGAGCCAATTCAATCCAGGCCTCTCTCAATACCAGCTGGAGAGGTACTGAGTCCCACTCACACACCAGGAAAGAGCCAATTCAATCCAGACGTCTATTAATACCAGCTGGAGTGGTACTGAGTCCCACTCACACCAGGAAAGAGGCAAATCAATCCAGGATTCTATCAATACCAGCTGGAGAGGTACTGAGTCCCACTCACACACCAGGAAAGAGCCAATTAAATCCAGACCTCTATTAATACCAGCTGTAGTGGGACTGAGTCCCACTCACTCACCAGGAAAGACTCAATTCAATCCAGGCCTCTATAAATACCAGCTGAAGTGGTACTGAGCCCCACTCACACACCAGGAAAGAGCCAAGTCAATCCAGGCCTCTATTCATACCAGCTGGAGTGGAACTGAGTCCCCCACACACACCAGGAAAGATCCAATTCAATCCAGTCCTCTATTAATACCAGCTGGAGAGGTACTGAGTCCCACTCACACTTTCGAAAAGAGTCAATTCAAACCAGGTCTCTATTAATACCAGCTGGAGTGGAACTGAGTCCGACTCACGCACCAGGAAAGAGCCAAGTCAATCCAGACATCTATTAATACCAGCTGGAGTGGAACTGAGTCCCACTCACACACCAGGGAAGAGCCAATTCAATCCAGGCCTCTATTAATACCAGCTGGCGCGTACGGAGCCCCACTCACACACCAGGAAAGAGCCAATCCAATCCAGACCTCTTAATACCAGCTGGAGTGGGACTGAGCCCCACTCAATAACCAGGAAGCAGCCAATTCAATCCAGACATCTATTAACACCAGCTGGAGTGGTACTGAGTACCACTCACTCACCAGTAAAGAGGCTATTCAATCCACAGGTCGATAAATACCAGCTGGAGTGGGACTGAGCCCCACTCACTCACCAGGAAGGAGCCAATTCAAACCAGACCTCTATTAATACCAGCTGGAGTGGTACTGAGCCCCACTCACACACCAGGAAAGAGCCAATTCAATCCAGACCTCTACTAATACCAGCTGGAGTGGGACTGAGTCCCACTCACTCACCAGGAAATAGCCAATTCAATCCAGGCCTCTATAAATACCAGCTGAAGTGGTACTGAGCCCCACTCACTCACCAGGAAAGAGCCAATTCAATCCAGACCTCTATGAACACCAGCTGGAGTGGTACTGAGTCCCACTCACACACCAGTAAGACCCAATTCAATCCAGGCCTCTATAAATACCAGCTGAAGTGGTACTGAGCCCCACTCACTCACCAGGAAAGACCCAATTCAATCCAGGCCTCTATAAATACCAGCTGAAGTGGTACTGAGCCCCACTCACACACCAGGAAAGAGCCAAGTCAATCCAGGCCTCTATTCATACCAGCTGGAGTGGAACTGAGTCCCCCACACACACCAGGAAAGATCCAAGTCAATCCAGTCCTCTATCAATACCAGCTGGAGAGGTACTGAGTCCCTCTCACACACCAGGAAAGAGCCAATTAAATCCAGACCTCTATTAATACCAGCTGGAGAGGTACTGAGTCCCACTCACACACCAGGAAAGAGCCAATTCAATCCACACCTCTATTAATACCAGCTGTAGTGGGACTGAGCCCCAGTCACGCACCAGGAAAGAGCCAAGTCAATCCAGGCCTCTATTCATACCAGCTGGAGTGGAACTGAGTCCCGCACACACACCAGGAAAGATCCAAGTCAATCCAGTCCTCTATTAATACCAGCTGGAGAGGTACTGAGTCCCACTCACACACTCGGAAAGAGTCAATTCAAACCAGGTCTCTATTAATACCAGCTGGAGTGGAACTGAGTCCGACTCACACACCAGGAAAGAGCCAATAAAATCCAGACATCTATGAATACCAGCTGGAGTGGAACTGAGTCCCACTCACACACCAGGGAAGAGCCAATTCAATCCAGGCCTCTATTAATACCAGCTGGCGCGTAAGGAGCCCCACTCACACACCAGGAAAGAGCCAATCCAATCCAGACCTCTTAATACCAGCTGGAGTGGGACTGAGCCCCACTCAATCACCAGGAAGCAGCCAATTCAATCCAGACATCTATTAACACCAGCTGGTGTGGTACTGAGTCCCACTCACTCACCAGTAAAGAGGCAATTCAATCCACAGGTCGATAAATACCAGCTGGAGTGGGACTGAGCCCCACTCACTCACCAGGAAGGAGCCAATTCAAACCAGACCTCTATTAATACCAGCTGGAGTGGTACTGAGCCCCACTCACACACCAGGAAAGAGCCAATTCAAACCAGACCTCTACTAATACCAGCTGGAGTGGGACTGAGTCCCACTCACTCACCAGGAAAGAGCCAATTCAATCCAGGCCTCTATAAATACCAGCTGAAGTGGTACTGAGCCCCACTCACTCACCAGGAAAGAGCCAATTCAATCCAGACCTCTATGAACACCAGCTGGAGTGGTACTGAGTCCCACTCACACACCAGGAAAGACCCAATTCAATCCAGGCCTCTATAAATACCAGCTGAAGTGGTACTGAGCCCCACTCACACACCAGGAAAGACCCAATTCAATCCAGACCTCTATTAATACCAGCTGGAGTGGTACCGAGACCCACTGACACACCAGGAAAGAGCCAATTCAATCCAGGCCTCTATAAATACCAGCTGAAGTGGTACTGAGTCCCACTCACACACAGGAAAGAGCCATTTCAATCCAGGCCTCGATTAATACCAGCTGGAGTGGTACGGAGCCCCAGTCACGCACCAGGAAAGAGCCAAATCAATCCAGACCTCTATTAATACCAGCTGGAGAGGTACTGATCCCCACTCACACACCAGGAAAGAGTCAATTCAATCCAGACCTCTCTTAACACCAGCTGGAGTGGTACTGAGTCCCACTCACACACCAGGAAAGAGCCAATTCAATCCAGACATCTTAATGCCAGCTGGAGTGGTACTGAGCCCCACTCACACACCAGGGAAGAGCCAATTCAATCCATAGCTCTATTAATACCAGCTGGAGTGGTACTGAGCCCCACTCACACACCAGGAAAGAGCCAATTCAATCCAGACCTCTACTAATACCAGCTGGAGTGGGACTGAGTCCCACTCACTCACCAGGAAAGAGTCAATTCAATCCAGGCATCTATTAATACCAACTGGAGTGGTTCTGGGCCCCAGTGACGCACCAGGAAAGAGCCAAGTCAATCCAGGCCTCTATTCATACCAGCTGGAGTGGAACTGAGTCCCACTCACAAACCAGGAATGAGCCAAGTCAATCCAGGCCTCTATTCATACCAGCTGGAGTGGAACTGAGTCCCACTCACACATCAGGAAATAGCCAAGTCAATCCAGACCTCTATTAATACCAGCTGGAGTGGACCTGAGTCCCACTCACACACTAGGAAAGAGTCAATTCAAACCAGGTCTCTAGTAACACCAGCTGGAGTGGTACTGAGTCCCACTCACTCACCAGTAAAGAGGCAATTCAATCCACACCTCGATAAATACCTGCTGGAGTGGGACTGAGTCCCACTCACTCACCAGGAAAGAGTCAATTCAATCCAGACCTCTATTAATACTAGCTGGAGTGGGACTGAGTCCCACTCACACAACAGGAAAGAGGCAATTCAATCCCGACCTCTATTAATAGCAGCTGGAGTGGTACTGAGCCCCACTCACACAACAGGAAAGAGGCAATTCAGTCCACACCTCTATTAACACCAGCTGGAGTGGTACTGAGCCCCACTCACACACCCGGAAAGAGCCAATTCAATCCAGACCTCTACTAATACCAGCTGGAGTGGTACTGAGCCCCACTCACTCACCAGGATGGAGGCAATTCAACCCAGACCTCTATTAATAGCAGCTGGAGTGGTCCTGAGTCCCACTCACACACCAGGATTGAGGCAATTCAATCCACACCTCGATAAATACCAGCTGGAGTGGGACTGAGCACCACTCACACACCAGGAAAGAGCCAATTCAATCCAGGCCTCTATTAATACCAGCTGGAGTGGTACAGATCCCCACTCACACACCAGGAAGGAGCCAAGTCAATCCAGGCCTCTATAAATACCAGCTGGAGAGGTACTGAGTCCCACTCACACACCAGGAAAGAGCCAATTCAATCCAGACGTCTATTAATACCAGCTGGAGTGGTACTGAGTCCCACACACACCAGGAAAGAGGCAAATGAATCCAGGATTCTATCAATACCAGCTGGAGAGGTACTGAGTCCCACTCACACACCAGGAAAGAGCCAATTCAATCCAGACGTCTATTAATACCAGCTGGAGAGGTACTGAGTCCCACTCACACACCAGGAAAGAGCCAATTCAATCCAGGCCTCTATCAATACCAGCTGGAGAGGTACTGAGTCCCACTCACACACCAGGAAAGAGCCAATTCAATCCAGACGTCTATTAATACCAGCTGGAGTGGTACTGAGTCCCACTCACACCAGGAAAGAGGCAAATCAATCCAGGATTCTATCAATACCAGCTGGAGAGGTACTGAGTCCCACTCACACACCAGGAAAGAGCCAATTAAATCCAGACCTCTATTAATATCAGCTGTAGTGGGACTGAGCCCCAGTCACGCACCAGGAAAGAGCCAAGTCAATCCAGGCCTCTATTCATACCAGCTGGAGTGGAACTGAGTCCCCCACACACACCAGGAAAGATCCAAGTCAATCCAGTCCTCTATTAATACCAGCTGGAGAGGTACTGAGTCCCATTCACACACTCGGAAAGAGTCAATTCAAACCAGGTCTCTATTAATACCAGCTGGAGTGGAACTGAGTCCGACTCACACACCAGGAAAGAGCCAAGTCAATCCAGACATCTATTAATACCAGCTGGAGTGGAACTGAGTCCCAATCACACACCAGGGAAGAGCCAATTCAATCCAGGCCTCTATTAATACCAGCTGGCGCGTACGAAGCCCCACTCACACACCAGGAAAGAGCCAATCCAATCCAGACCTCTTAATACCAGCTGGAGTGGGACTGAGCCCCACTCAATCACCAGGAAGCAGCCAATTCAATCCAGACATCTATTAACACCAGCTGGAGTGGTACTGAGTCCCACCCACTCACCAGGAAAGAGGCAATTCAATCCACAGGTCGATAAATACCAGCTGGAGTGGGACTGAGCCCCACTCACTCACCAGGAAGGAGCCAATTCAAACCAGACCTCTATTAATACCAGCTGGAGTGGTACTGAGCCCCACTCACACACCAGGAAAGAGCCAATTCAATCCAGACCTCTACTAATACCAGCTGGAGTGGGACTGAGTCCCACTCACTCACCAGGAAAGAGCCAATTCAATCCAGGCCTCTATAAATACCAGCTGAAGTGGTACTGAGCCCCACTCACTCACCAGGAAAGAGCCAATTCAATCCAGACCTCTATGAACACCAGCTGGAGTGGTACCGAGACCCACTGACACACCAGGAAAGAGGCAATTAAATCCAGGTCTCTATCAATACCAGCTGGAGTGGGACTGAGTCCCACTCACTCACCAGGAAAGAGCCAATTCAATCCAGACCTCTATGAACACCAGCTGGAGTGGTACCGAGACCCACTGACACACCAGGAAAGAGGCAATTAAATCCAGGTCTCTATCAATACCAGCTGGAGTGGGACTGAGTCCCACTCACTCACCAGGAAAGAGCCAATTCAATCCAGGCCTCTATAAATACCAGCTGAAGTGGTACTGAGCCCCACTCACTCACCAGGAAAGAGCCAATTCAATCCAGACCTCTATGAACACCAGCTGGAGTGGTACTGAGTCCCACTCACACACCAGGAAAGACCCAATTCAATCCAGGCCTCTATAAATACCAGCTGAAGTGGTACTGAGCCCCACTCACTCACCAGGAAAGAGCCAATTCAATCCAGACCTCTATGAACACCAGCTGGAGTGGTACTGAGTCCCACTCACACACCAGGAAAGACCCAATTCAATCCAGGCCTGTATAAATACCAGCTGAAGTGGTACTGAGTCCCACTCACACATCAGGAAAGACCCAATTCAATCCAGACCTCTATTAATACCAGCTGGAGTGGTACCGAGACCCACTGACACACCAGGAAAGAGCCAATTCAATCCAGGCCTCTATAAATACCAGCTGAAGTGGTACTGAGTCCCACTCACACACAGGAAAGAGCCATTTCAATCCAGGCCTCGATTAATACCAGCTGGAGAGGTACTGAGTCCCACTCACACACCAGGAAAGAGCCAATTCAATCCAGACGTCTATTAATACCAGCTGGAGTGGTACTGAGTCCCACACACACCAGGAAAGAGGCAAATGAATCCAGGATTCTATCAATACCAGCTGGAGAGGTACTGAGTCCCACTCACACACCAGGAAAGAGCCAATTCAATCCAGACGTCTATTAATACCAGCTGGAGAGGTACTGAGTCCCACTCACACACCAGGAAAGAGCCAATTCAATCCAGGCCTCTATCAATACCAGCTGGAGAGGTACTGAGTCCCACTCACACACCAGGAAAGAGCCAATTCAATCCAGACGTCTATTAATACCAGCTGGAGTGGTACTGAGTCCCACTCACACCAGGAAAGAGGCAAATCAATCCAGGATTCTATCAATACCAGCTGGAGAGGTACTGAGTCCCACTCACACACCAGGAAAGAGCCAATTAAATCCAGACCTCTATTAATATCAGCTGTAGTGGGACTGAGCCCCAGTCACGCACCAGGAAAGAGCCAAGTCAATCCAGGCCTCTATTCATACCAGCTGGAGTGGAACTGAGTCCCCCACACACACCAGGAAAGATCCAAGTCAATCCAGTCCTCTATTAATACCAGCTGGAGAGGTACTGAGTCCCACTCACACACTCGGAAAGAGTCAATTCAAACCAGGTCTCTATTAATACCAGCTGGAGTGGAACTGAGTCCGACTCACACACCAGGAAAGAGCCAATAAAATCCAGACATCTATTAATACCAGCTGGAGTGGAACTGAGTCCCAGTCACACACCAGGGAAGAGCCAATTCAATCCAGGCCTCTATTAATACCAGCTGGCGCGTACGAAGCCCCACTCACACACCAGGAAAGAGCCAATCCAATCCAGACCTCTTAATACCAGCTGGAGTGGGACTGAGCCCCACTCAATCACCAGGAAGCAGCCAATTCAATCCAGACATCTATTAACACCAGCTGGAGTGGTACTGAGTCCCACCCACTCACCAGGAAAGAGGCAATTCAATCCACAGGTCGATAAATACCAGCTGGAGTGGGACTGAGCCCCACTCACTCACCAGGAAGGAGCCAATTCAAACCAGACCTCTATTAATACCAGCTGGAGTGGTACTGAGCCCCACTCACACACCAGGAAAGAGCCAATTCAATCCAGACCTCTACTAATACCAGCTGGAGTGGGACTGAGTCCCACTCACTCACCAGGAAAGAGCCAATTCAATCCAGGCCTCTATAAATACCAGCTGAAGTGGTACTGAGCCCCACTCACTCACCAGGAAAGAGCCAATTCAATCCAGACCTCTATGAACACCAGCTGGAGTGGTACCGAGACCCACTGACACACCAGGAAAGAGGCAATTAAATCCAGGTCTCTATCAATACCAGCTGGAGTGGGACTGAGTCCCACTCACTCACCAGGAAAGAGCCAATTCAATCCAGGCCTCTATAAATACCAGCTGAAGTGGTACTGAGCCCCACTCACTCACCAGGAAAGAGCCAATTCAATCCAGACCTCTATGAACACCAGCTGGAGTGGTACTGAGTCCCACGCACACACCAGGAAAGACCCAATTCAATCCAGGCCTCTATAAATACCAGCTGAAGTGGTACTGAGCCCCACTCACTCACCAGGAAAGAGCCAATTCAATCCAGACCTCTATGAACACCAGCTGGAGTGGTACTGAGTCCCACTCACACACCAGGAAAGACCCAATTCAATCCAGGCCTCTATAAATACCAGCTGAAGTGGTACTGAGCCCCACTCACACATCAGGAAAGACCCAATTCAATCCAGACCTCTATTAATACCAGCTGGAGTGGTACCGAGACCCACTGACACACCAGGAAAGAGCCAATTCAATCCAGGCCTCTATAAATACCAGCTGAAGTGGTACTGAGTCCCACTCACACACAGGAAAGAGCCATTTCAATCCAGGCCTCGATTAATACCAGCTGGAGTGGTACGGAGCCCCAGTCACGCACCAGGAAAGAGCCAAATCAATCCAGACCTCTATTAATACCAGCTGGAGAGGTACTGATCCCCACTCACACACCAGGAAAGAGTCAATTCAATCCAGACCTCTCTTAACACCAGCTGGAGTGGTACTGAGTCCCACTCACACACCAGGAAAGAGCCAATTCAATCCAGACATCTTAATGCCAGCTGGAGTGGTACTGAGCCCCACTCACACACCAGGGAAGAGCCAATTCAATCCATAGCTCTATTAATACCAGCTGGAGTGGTACTGAGCCCCACTCACACACCAGGAAAGAGCCAATTCAATCCAGACCTCTATTAATACCAGCTGGAGTGGGACTGAGTCCCACTCACTCACCAGGAAAGAGTCAATTCAATCCAGGCATCTATTAATACCAACTGGAGTGGTTCTGAGCCCCAGTGACGCACCAGGAAAGAGCCAAGTCAATCCAGGCCTCTATTCATACCAGCTGGAGTGGAACTGAGTCCCACTCACACACCAGGAATGAGCCAAGTCAATCCAGGCCTCTATTCATACCAGCTGGAGTGGAACTGAGTCCCACTCACACATCAGGAAATGGCCAAGTCAATCCAGACCTCTATTAATACCAGCTGGAGTGGACCTGAGTCCCACTCACACACTAGGAAAGAGTCAATTCAAACCAGGTCTCTAGTAACACCAGCTGGAGTGGTACTGAGTCCCACTCACTCACCAGTAAAGAGGCAATTCAATCCACACCTCGATAAATACCAGCTGGAGTGGGACTGAGTCCCACTCACTCACCAGGAAAGAGTCAATTCAATCCAGACCTCTATTAATACCAGCTGGAGTGGGACTGAGTCCCACTCACACAACAGGAAAGAGGCAATTCAATCCCGACCTCTATTAATAGCAGCTGGAGTGGTACTGAGCCCCACTCACACAACAGGAAAGAGGCAATTCAATCCACACCTCTATTAACACCAGCTGGAGTGGTACTGAGCCCCACTCACACACCCGGAAAGAGCCAATTCAATCCAGACCTCTACTAATACCAGCTGGAGTGATACTGAGCCACACTCACTCACCAGGATGGAGGCAATTCAACCCAGACCTCTATTAATAGCAGCTGGAGTGGTCCTGAGTCCCACTCACACACCAGGATTGAGGCAATTCAATCCACACCTCGATAAATACCAGCTGGAGTGGGACTGAGCACCACTCACACACCAGGAAAGAGCCAATTCAATCCAGGCCTCTATTAATACCAGCTGGAGTGGTACAGATCCCCACTCAAACACCAGGAAGGAGCCAAGTCAATCCAGGCCTCTAGAAATACCAGCTGAAGTGGTACTGAGTCCCACTCACACACAGGAAAGAGCCATTTCAATCCAGGCCTCGATTAATACCAGCTGGAGTGGTACGGAGCCCCAGTCACGCACCAGGAAAGAGCCAAATCAATCCAGACCTCTATTAATACCAGCTGGAGAGGTACTGATCCCCACTCACACACCAGGAAAGAGTCAATTCAATCCAGACCTCTCTTAACACCAGCTGGAGTGGTACTGAGTCCCACTCACACCAGGAAAGAGGCAAATCAATCCAGGATTCTATCAATACCAGCTGGAGAGGTACTGAGTCCCACTCACACACCAGGAAAGAGCCAATTCAATCCAGACGTCTATTAATACCAGCTGGAGTGGTACTGAGTCCCACACACACCAGGAAAGAGGCAAATGAATCCAGGATTCTATCAATACCAGCTGGAGAGGTACTGAGTCCCACTCACACACCAGGAAAGAGCCAATTCAATCCAGACGTCTATTAATACCAGCTGGAGAGGTGCTGAGTCCCACTCACACACCAGGAAAGAGCCAATTCAATCCAGGCCTCTATCAATACCAGCTGGAGAGGTACTGAGTCCCACTCACACACCAGGAAAGAGCCAATTCAATCCAGACGTCTATTAATACCAGCTGGAGTGGTACTGAGTCCCACTCACACCAGGAAAGAGGCAAATCAATCCAGGATTCTATCAATACCAGCTGGAGAGGTACTGAGTCCCACTCACACACCAGGAAAGAGCCAATTAAATCCAGACCTCTATTAATACCAGCTGTAGTGGGACTGAGCCCCAGTCACGCACCAGGAAAGAGCCAAGTCAATCCAGGCCTCTATTCATACCAGCTGGAGTGGAACTGAGTCCCCCACACACACCAGGAAAGATCCAAGTCAATCCAGTCCTCTATTAATACCAGCTGGAGAGGTACTGAGTCCCACTCACACACTCGGAAAGAGTCAATTCAAACCAGGTCTCTATTAATACCAGCTGGAGTGGAACTGAGTCCGACTCACACACCAGGAAAGAGCCAATAAAATCCAGACATCTATTAATACCAGCTGGAGTGGAACTGAGTCCCACTCACACACCAGGGAAGAGCCAATTCAATCCAGGCCTCTATTAATACCAGCTGGAGTGGTACTGAGTCCCACTCACACCAGGAAAGAGGCAAATCAATCCAGGATTCTATCAATACCAGCTGGAGAGGTACTGAGTCCCACTCACACACCAGGAAAGAGCCAATTCAATCCAGACGTCTATTAATACCAGCTGGAGTGGTACTGAGTCCCACACACACCAGGAAAGAGGCAAATGAATCCAGGATTCTATCAATACCAGCTGGAGAGGTACTGAGTCCCACTCACACACCAGGAAAGAGTCAATTCAATCCAGACGTCTATTAATACCAGCTGGAGAGGTACTGAGTCCCACGCACACACCAGGAAAGAGCCAATTCAATCCAGGCCTCTATCAATACCAGCTGGAGAGGTACTGAGTCCCACTCACACACCAGGAAAGAGCCAATTCAATCCAGACGTCTATTAATACCAGCTGGAGTGGTACTGAGTCCCACTCACACCAGGAAAGAGGCAAATCAATCCAGGATTCTATCAATACCAGCTGGAGAGGTACTGAGTCCCACTCACACACCAGGAAAGAGCCAATTAAATCCAGACCTCTATTAATACCAGCTGTAGTGGGACTGAGCCCCAGTCACGCACCAGGAAAGAGCCAAGTCAATCCAGGCCTCTATTCATACCAGCTGGAGTGGAACTGAGTCCCCCACACACACCAGGAAAGATCCAAGTCAATCCAGTCCTCTATTAATACCAGCTGGAGAGGTACTGAGTCCCACTCACACACTCGGAAAGAGTCAATTCAAACCAGGTCTCTATTAATACCAGCTGGAGTGGAACTGAGTCCGACTCACACACCAGGAAAGAGCCAATAAAATCCACACATCTATTAATACCAGCTGGAGTGGAACTGAGTCCCACTCACACACCAGGGAAGAGCCAATTCAATCCAGGCCTCTATTAATACCAGCTGGCGCGTACGAAGCCCCACTCACACACCAGGAAAGAGCCAATCCAATCCAGACCTCTTAATACCAGCTGGAGTGGGACTGAGCCCCACTCAATCACCAGGAAGCAGCCAATTCAATCCAGACATCTATTAACACCAGCTGGAGTGGTACTGAGTCCCACTCACTCACCAGGAAAGAGGCAATTCAATCCACAGGTCGATAAATACCAGCTGGAGTGGGACTGAGCCCCACTCACTCACCAGGAAGGAGCCAATTCAAACCAGACCTCTATTAATACCAGCTGGAGTGGTACTGAGCCCCACTCACACACCAGAAAAGAGCCAATTCAATCCAGACCTCTACTAATACCAGCTGGAGTGGGACTGAGTCCCACTCACTCACCAGGAAAGAGCCAATTCAATCCAGGCCTCTATAAATACCAGCTGAAGTGGTACTGAGCCCCACTCACTCACCAGGAAAGAGCCAATTCAATCCAGACCTCTATGAACACCAGCTGGAGTGGTACTGAGTCCCACTCACACACCAGGAAAGACCCAATTCAATCCAGGCCTCTATAAATACCAGCTGAAGTGGTACTGAGCCCCACTCACTCACCAGGAAAGAGCCAATTCAATCCAGACCTCTATGAACACCAGCTGGAGTGGTACTGAGTCCCACTCACACACCAGGAAAGACCCAATTCAATCCAGGCCTCTATAAATACCAGCTGAAGTGGTACTGAGCCCCACTCACACACCAGGAAAGACCCAATTCAATCCAGACCTCTATTAATACCAGCTGGAGTGGTACCGAGACCCACTGACACACCAGGAAAGAGGCAATTAAATCCAGGTCTCTATTAATACCAGCTGAAGTGGCACTGAGTCCCACTCACACACCAGGAAAGAGTCAATTCAATCCAGACATCTTAATGCCAGCTGGAGTGGGACTGAGCCCCACTCAATCACCAGGAAGGAGCCAATTCAATCCAGACCTCTATTAATACCAGCTGGAGTGGTACTGAGTCCCACTCACACACCAGGAAAGAGGCAATTCAATCCACACCTCTATTAATACCAGCTGGAGTGGTTCTGAGCCCCACTCACACACCAGGGAAGAGCCAATTCAATCCATAGCTCTATTAATACCAGCTGGAGTGGGACTGAGTCCCACTCACTCACCAGGAAAGAGTCTATTCAATCCAGGCATCTATTACTACCAGCTGGAGAGGTACTGAGTCCCACTCACACACCAGGAAAGAGCCAAGTCAATCTAGAACTCTATTAATACCAGCTGGAGTGGTACTGAGTCCCACTCACTCACCAGTAAAGAGGCAATTCAATCCACACCTCGATAAATACCAGCTGGAGTGGTACTGAGCCCCACTCACACAACAGGAAAGAGGCAATTCAATCCACACCTCTATTAATACCAGCTGGAGTGGTACTGAGCCCCACTCACACACCCGGAAAGAGCCAATTCAATCCAGACCTCTACTAATACCAGCTGGAGTGGTACAGAGCCCCACTCACTCACCAGGATGGAGGCAATTCAACCCAGACCTCTATTAATAGCAGCTGGAGTGGTCCTGAGCCCCACTCACACACCAGGATTTAGGCAATTCAATCCACACCTCGATAAATACCAGCTGGAGTGGGACTGAGCACCACTCACACACCAGGAAAGAGCCAATTCAATCCAGGCCTCTATTAACACCAGCTGGTGTGGTACCGAGACCCACTGACATACCAGGAAAGAGCCAATTCAATCCAGGCCTCTATTAATACCAGCTGGAGTGGCACTGAGTCCCAGTCACGCACCAGGAAGGAGCCAAGTCAATCCAGTCCTCTATTAATACCAGCTGAACTGGTAATGAGTCCCACTCACACACCAGGAAAGAGCCAATTCAATCCAGGCCTCTATAAATACCAGCTGGAGTGGTACCTAGCCCCAGTCACGCACCAAGAAATAGCCAAATCAATCCAGACCTCTATCAATACCAGCTGGAGAGGTACTGAGTCCCACTCACACACCGGGAAAGAGCCAATTCAATCCAGACGTCTATTAATACCAGCTGGAGAGGTACTGAATCCCACTCACACACCAGGAAAGAGCCAATTCAATCCAGGCCTCTATCAATGCCAGCTGTAGAGGTTCTGAGTCCCACTCACACACCAGGAAAGAGGCAATTCAATCCAGGCCTCTATCAATACCAGCTGGAGAGGTACTGAGTCCCACTCACACACCAGGAAAGAGTCAATTCAATCCAGACCTCTATTAATACCAGCTGGAGTGGTACTGAGTCCCACTCACACCAGGAAAGAGTCAATTCAATCCAGACGTCTATTAATACCAGCTGGAGTGGTACTGAGTCCCACTCACACACCAGGAAAGAGCCAATTCAATCCAGGCCTCTATCAATACCAGCTGGAGAGGTACTGAGTCCCACTCACACACCAGGAAAGAGCCAATTCAATCCAGACCTCTATTAATACCAGCTGGAGTGGAACTGAGTCCCACTCACACACCAGGAAAGAGCCAATTAAATCCAGACCTCTATTAATACCAGCTGGAGTGTTACTGAGTCCCACTCACACACCAGGGAAGAGCCAATTCAATCCAGGCCTCTATTAATACCAGCTGGAGTGGGACTGAGCCCCACTCAATCACCAGGAAGGAGCCAATTCAATCCAGACCTCTATGAACACCAGCTGGAGTGGTACTGAGTCCTTCTCACTCACCACTAGAGAGTCAATTCAATCCAGACCTCTATTAATACCAGCTGGAGTGGGACTGAGCCCCACTCACTCACCAGTAGAGAGTCAATTCAATCCAGACCTCTTATTAACCCCAGCTGGAGAGGTACTGAGTCCCACTCACTCACCAGGAAAGAGTCAATTCAATCCAGACCTCTTAATACCAGCTGGAGTGGGACTGAGCCCCACTCAATCACCAGGAAGGAGCCAATTCAATCCAGACCTCTATTAACACCAGCTGGAGTGGTACTGAGTCCCACTCACTGACCAGTAAAGAGGCAATTCAATCCACACCTCGATAAATACCAGCTGGAGTGGGACTGAGTCCCACTCACACACCAGGGAAGAGTCAATTCAATCCAGGCATCTATTAATACCATCTGGAGTGGGACTGAGTCCCACTCACTCACCAGGAAAGAGTCTATTCAATCCAGGCATCTATTAATACCAGCTGGAGTGGGACTGAGTCCCCCACACACACCAGGAAAGAGCCAATTCAATCCAGACCTCTATTAATACCAGCTGGAGTGGGACTGAGCGCCACTCAATCACCAGGAAGGAGCCAATTCAATCCAGACCTCTATTAACACCAGCTGGAGTGGTACTGAGTCCCACTCACTCACCAGTGAAGAGCCAATTCAATCCAGACCTCTACTAATACCAGCTGGAGTCGTACTGAGCCCCACTCACTCACCAGGATGGAGGCAATTCAATCCAGACCTCTATTAATAGCAGCTGGAGTGGTACTGAGCCCCACTCACTCACCAGGAAAGATCCAATTCAATCCAGACCTCTATGAGTACAAGCTGGTGTGGTACTGAGCCCCACTCACTCACCAGGATGGAGCCAATTCAATCCAAGCCTCGATAAATACCAGCTGAACTGGTACTGAGCCCCACTCACACACCAGGATTGAGGCAATTCAATACACACCTCGATACATACCAGCTGGAGTGGGACTGAGCACCACTCACACACCAGGAAAGAGCCAATTCTATCCAGACCTCTATTAACACCAGCTGGAGTGGTACGGAGCCCCAGTCAACTACCAGGAAAGAGCCAAGTCAATCCAGGCCTCTATTAATACCAGCTGAAGTGGTACTGAGTCCCACTCACATACCAGGAAAGAGCAAATTCAATCCAGGCCTCTATCAATACCAGCTGGAGTGGTACGGAGCCCCAGTCACGCACCAGGAAAGAGCCAAGTCAATCCAGGCCTCTATTAATACCAGCTGAAGTGGTACTGAGTCCCACTCACACACCAGGAAAGAGCCAATTCAATCCAGGCCTCTATAAATACCAGCTGAAGTGGTACTGAGTGCCACTCACACACCAGGAAAGAGCCAATTCAATCCAGGCCTCTATTAATACCAGCTGGAGTGGTAGGGAGCCCCAGTCACACACCAGGAAAGAGCCAAATCAATCCAGACCTCTATTAATACCAGCTGGAGTGGTACTGATCCCCACTCACACACCAGCAAAGAGCCAAGTCAATCCAGGCCTCTATCAATACCAGCTGGAGAGGTACTGAGTCCCACTCACACACCAGGAAAGAGCCAATTCAATCCAGACGTCTATTAATACCAGCTGGAGAGGTACTGAGTCCCACTCACACACCAGGAAAGAGCCAATTCAATCCAGGCCTCTATCAATACCAGCTGGAGAGGTACTGAGTCCCACTCACGCACCAGGAAAGAGCCATTTCAATCCAGACGTCTATTAATACCAGCTGGAGTGGAACTGAGTCCCACTCACACACCAGGAAAGAGCCAATTAAATCCTACCTCTATTAATACCAGCTGGAGTGTTACTGAGTCCCACTCACACACCAGGGAAGAGCCAATTCAATCCAAACCTCTATTAATACCAGCTGGAGTGGTACTGAGTCCCACTCACACACCAGGAAAGAGGCAATTCAATCCAGGCCTCTATCAATACCAGCTGGAGAGGTACTGAGTCCCACTCACACACCAGGAAAGAGTCAATTCAATCCAGACCTCTATTAATACCAGCTGGAGTGGTACTGAGCCCCACGCACACTAGGAAAGAGGCAATTCAATCCAGACGTCTATTAATACCAGCTGGAGTGGTACTGAGTCCCACTCACACACCAGGAAAGAGCCAATTAAATCCAGACCTCTATTAATACCAGTTGGAGTGGAACTGAACCCCAGTCACCCACCAGGAAAGAGCCACTTAAATCCAGGCCTCTATAAATACCAGCTGGAGAGGTACAGAGTCCCACTCACACACCAGGAAAGAGCCAATTAAATCCAGACCTCTATTAATACCAGCTGGAGTGGAACTGAACCCCAGTCACCCACCAGGAAAGAGCCACTTAAATCCAGGCCTCTATAAATACCAGCTGGAGAGGTACAGAGTCCCACTCACACACCAGGAAAGAGCCAATTAAATACAGACCTCTATTAATACCAGATGGAGTGGAACTGAACCCCAGTCACCCACCAGGAAAGAGCCACTTAAATCCAGGCCTCTATAAATACCAGCTGGAGTGGTACTGAGTCCCACTCACACACCAGAAAGAGCAAATTCAATCGAGGCTTCCATTAATACCAGCTGGAATGGTACTGAGTCTCACTCACACACCAGGAAAGAGCCAATGCAATCCAGACCTCATTCAATATCTGCTAGAGTGGTACTGAGGCTCACGCACACACCAGAAAAGTGCCAATTCAATGCAAACCTTTATTAGGAACAGCTGGAGCGGTACTGAGTCCCACTCACATACCAGGAAAGAGCCAGTTCAATCCAGGCCTCTATTAATACCAGCTGGAGTGGAACTGAGTCCCACACACACACCAGGAACGAGTCAATACAATCCAGACCTCTGTTCATAACAGCTGGAGTGGAACTGAGTCCCACACACACACCAGGAAAGAGTCAATTCAATCCAGACCAATATTAGTACCAGCTGGAGTGGTACTGAACCCCAGTCACCCACCAGGAAAGAGCTACTTAAAACCAGGCCTCTATAAATACCAGCTGCTGAGGTACAGAGTCCCATTCACACACCAGGGAAGAGCCAGTACATTCCAGGCCTCTATAAATACAAGCTGGAGTGGTACTGAGTCCCACGCAAACATCAGGAAAGACCCAGTTCAATCCAGGCCTCTAATAATACCAGCTGGAGTGGTACTGAGAATCGCTCACACAAAAAAAAAGAGCCAGTTCAATCCAGGCCTCTATTAATACCAGCTGGAGTGTTACTGAGTCCCACTCACACACCAGGGAAGAGCCAATTCAATCCAGGCCTCTATTAATACCAGCTGGAGTGGGACTGAGCCCCACTCAATCACCAGGAAGGAGCCAATTCAATCCAGAACTCTATGAACACCAGCTGGAGTGGTACTGAGTCCCACTCACTCACCACTAGAGAGTCAATTCAATCCAGACCTCTATTAATACCAGCTGGAGTGGGACTGAGCCCCACTCACTCACCAGTAGAGAGTCAATTCAATCCAGACCTCTTATTAACACCAGCTGGAGAGGTACTGAGTCCCACTCACTCACCAGGAAAGAGTCAATTCAATCCAGACCTCTATTAACACCAGCTGGAGTGGTACTGAGTCCCACTCACTGACCAGTAAAGAGGCAATTCAATCCACACCTCGATAAATACCAGCTGGAGTGGGACTGAGTCCCACTCACACACCAGGGAAGAGTCAATTCAATCCAGGCATCTATTAATACCATCTGGAGTGGGACTGAGTCCCACTCACTCACCAGGAAAGAGTCTATTCAATCCAGGCATCTATTAATACCAGCTGCAGTGGGACTGAGTCCCCCACACACACCAGGAAAGAGCCAATTCAATCCAGACCTCTATTAATACCAGCTGGAGTGGGACTGAGCGCCACTCAATCACCAGGAAGGAGCCAATTCAATCCAGACCTCTATTAACACCAGCTGGAGTGGTACTGAGTCCCACTCACTCACCAGTGAAGAGCCAATTCAATCCAGACCTCTACTAATACCAGCTGGAGTCGTACTGAGCCCCACTCACTCACCAGGATGGAGGCAAT
Source organism: Heterodontus francisci (assembly GCF_036365525.1). Lineage (NCBI taxonomy): Eukaryota > Metazoa > Chordata > Chondrichthyes > Heterodontiformes > Heterodontidae > Heterodontus > Heterodontus francisci. The sequence goes on from NW_027140150.1 coordinate 375,268, forward strand.
TCAATCCAGACCTCTATTAATAGCAGCTGGAGTGGTACTGAGCCCCACTCACTCACCAGGAAAGATCGAATTCAATCCAGACCTCTATGAGTACAAGCTGGTGTGGTACTGAGCCCCACTCACTCACCAGGATGGAGCCAATTCAATCCAGGCCTCGATAAATACCAGCTGAACTGGTACTGAGCCCCACTCACACACCAGGATTGAGGCAATTCAATACACACCTCGATAAATACCAGCTGGAGTGGGACTGAGCACCACTCACACACCAGGAAAGAGCCAATTCTATCCAGACCTCTATTAATACCAGCTGGAGTGGTACGGAGCCCCAGTCAACTACCAGGAAAGAGCCAAGTCAATCCAGGCCTCTATTAATACCAGCTGAAGTGGTACTGAGTCCCACTCACATACCAGGAAAGAGCCAATTCAATCCAGGCCTCTATCAATACCAGCTGGAGTGGCACGGAGCCCCAGTCACGCACCAGGAAAGAGCCAAGTCAATCCAGGCCTCTATTAATACCAGCTGAAGTGGTACTGAGTCCCACTCACACACAGGAAAGAGCCAATTCAATCCAGGCCTCTATAAATACCAGCTGAAGAGGTACTGAGTCCCACTCACACACCAGGAAAGAGCCAATTCAATCCAGGCCTCTATTAATACCAGCTGGAGTGGTAGGGAGCCCCAGTCACACACCAGGAAAGAGCCAAATCAATCCAGACCTCTATTAATACCAGCTGGAGTGGTACTGGTCCCCACTCACACACCAGCAAAGAGCCAAGTCAATCCAGGCCTCTATCAATACCAGCTGGAGAGGTACTGAGTCCCACTCACACACCAGGAAAGAGCCAATTCAATCCAGACGTCTATTAATACCAGCTGGAGAGGTACTGAGTCCCACTCACACACCAGGAAAGAGCCAATTCAATCCAGGCCTCTATCAATACCAGCTGGAGAGGTACTGAGTCCCACTCACGCACCAGGAAAGAGCCATTTCAATCCAGACGTCTATTAATACCAGCTGGAGTGGAACTGAGTCCCACTCACACACCAGGAAAGAGCCAATTAAATCCTACCTCTATTAATACCAGCTGGAGTGTTACTGAGTCCCACTCACACACCAGGGAAGAGCCAATTCAATCCAAACCTCTATTAATACCAGCTGGAGTGGTACTGAGTCCCACTCACACACCAGGAAAGAGGCAATTCAATCCAGGCCTCTATCAATACCAGCTGGAGAGGTACTGAGTCCCACTCACACACCAGGAAAGAGTCAATTCAATCCAGACCTCTATTAATACCAGCTGGAGTGGTACTGAGCCCCACGCACACTAGGAAAGAGGCAATTCAATCCAGACGTCTATTAATACCGGCTGGAGTGGTACTGAGTCCCACTCACACACCAGGAAAGAGCCAATTAAATCCAGACCTCTATTAATACCAGCTGGAGTGGAACTGAACCCCAGTCACCCACCAGGAAAGAGCCACTTAAATCCAGGCCTCTATAAATACCAGCTGGAGAGGTACTGAGTCCCACTCACACACCAAGAAAGAGCCAATTCAATCCAGACGTCTATTAATACCAGCTGGAGAGGTACTGAGTCCCACTCACACACCAGGAAAGAGCCAATTCAATCCAGGCCTCTATCAATACCAGCTGGAGAGGTACTGAGTCCCACTCACGCACCAGGAAAGAGCCATTTCAATCCAGACGTCTATTAATACCAGCTGGAGTGGAACTGAGTCCCACTCACACACCAGGAAAGAGCCAATTAAATCCTACCTCTATTAATACCAGCTGGAGTGTTACTGAGTCCCACTCACACACCAGGGAAGAGCCAATTCAATCCAAACCTCTATTAATACCAGCTGGAGTGGTACTGAGTCCCACTCACACACCAGGAAAGAGGCAATTCAATCCAGGCCTCTATCAATACCAGCTGGAGAGGTACTGAGTCCCACTCACACACCAGGAAAGAGTCAATTCAATCCAGACCTCTATTAATACCAGCTGGAGTGGTACTGAGCCCCACGCACACTAGGAAAGAGGCAATTCAATCCAGACGTCTATTAATACCAGCTGGAGTGGTTATGAGTCCCACTCACACACCAGGAAAGAGCCAATTAAATCCAGACCTCTATTAATACCAGTTGGAGTGGAACTGAACCCCAGTCACCCACCAGGAAAGAGCCACTTAAATCCAGGCCTCTATAAATACCAGCTGGAGAGGTACAGAGTCCCACTCACACACCAGGAAAGAGCCAATTAAATACAGACCTCTATTAATACCAGATGGAGTGGAACTGAACCCCAGTCACCCACCAGGAAAGAGCCACTTAAATCCAGGCCTCTATAAATACCAGCTGGAGTGGTACTGAGTCCCACTCACACACCAGAAAGAGCAAATTCAATCGAGGCTTCCATTAATACCAGCTGGAATGGTACTGAGTCTCACTTACACACCAGGAAAGAGCCAATTCAATCCAGACCTCATTCAATATCTGCTAGAGTGGTACTGAGGCTCACGCACACACTAGAAAAGTGCCAATTCAATGCAAACCTTTATTAGGAACAGCTGGAGCGGTACTGAGTCCCACTCACATACCAGGAAAGAGTCAATACAATCCAGACCTCTGTTCATAACAGCTGGAGTGGAACTGAGTCCCACACACACACCAGGAAAGAGTCAATTCAATCCAGACCAATATTAGTACCAGCTGGAGTGGTACTGAACCCCAGTCACCCACCAGGAAAGAGCTACTTAAAACCAGGCCTCTATAAATACCAGCTGCTGAGGTACAGAGTCCCATTCACACACCAGGGAAGAGCCAGTACATTCCAGGCCTCTATAAATACAAGCTGGAGTGGTACTGAGTCCCACGCAAACATCAGGAAAGACCCAGTTCAATCCAGGCCTCTAATAATACCAGCTGGAGTGGTACTGAGAATCGCTCACACAAAAAAAAAGAGCCAGTTCAATCCAGGCCTCTATTAATACCAGCTGGAGTGTTACTGAGTCCCACTCACACACCAGGGAAGAGCCAATTCAATCCAGGCCTCTATTAATACCAGCTGGAGTGGGACTGAGCCCCACTCAATCACCAGGAAGGAGCCAATTCAATCCAGAACTCTATGAACACCAGCTGGAGTGGTACTGAGTCCCACTCACTCACCACTAGAGAGTCAATTCAATCCAGACCTCTATTAATACCAGCTGGAGTGGGACTGAGCCCCACTCACTCACCAGTAGAGAGTCAATTCAATCCAGACCTCTTATTAACACCAGCTGGAGAGGTACTGAGTCCCACTCACTCACCAGGAAAGAGTCAATTCAATCCAGACCTCTTATTAACACCAGCTGGAGTGGGACTGAGCCCCACTCAATCACCAGGAAGGAGCCAATTCAATCCAGACCTCTATTAACACCAGCTGGAGTGGTACTGAGTCCCACTCACTGACCAGTAAAGAGGCAATTCAATCCACACCTCGATAAATACCAGCTGGAGTGGGACTGAGTCCCACTCACACACCAGGGAAGAGTCAATTCAATCCAGGCATCTATTAATACCATCTGGAGTGGGACTGAGTCCCACTCACTCACCAGGAAAGAGTCTATTCAATCCAGGCATCTATTAATACCAGCTGGAGTGGGACTGAGTCCCCCACACACACCAGGAAAGAGCCAATTCAATCCAGACCTCTATTAATACCAGCTGGAGTGGGACTGAGCGCCACTCAATCACCAGGAAGGAGCCAATTCAATCCAGACCTCTATTAACACCAGCTGGAGTGGTACTGAGTCCCACTCACTCACCAGTGAAGAGCCAATTCAATCCAGACCTCTACTAATACCAGCTGGAGTCGTACTGAGCCCCACTCACTCACCAGGATGGAGGCAATTCAATCCAGACCTCTATTAATAGCAGCTGGAGTGGTACTGAGCCCCACTCACTCACCAGGAAAGATCGAATTCAATCCAGACCTCTATGAGTACAAGCTGGTGTGGTACTGAGCCCCACTCACTCACCAGGATGGAGCCAATTCAATCCAGGCCTCGATAAATACCAGCTGAACTGGTACTGAGCCCCACTCACACACCAGGATTGAGGCAATTCAATACACACCTCGATAAATACCAGCTGGAGTGGGACTGAGCACCACTCACACACCAGGAAAGAGCCAATTCTATCCAGACCTCTATTAATACCAGCTGGAGTGGTACGGAGCCCCAGTCAACTACCAGGAAAGAGCCAAGTCAATCCAGGCCTCTATTAATACCAGCTGAAGTGGTACTGAGTCCCACTCACATACCAGGAAAGAGCCAATTCAATCCAGGCCTCTATCAATACCAGCTGGAGAGGTACTGAGTCCCACTCACACACCAGGAAAGAGTCAATTCAATCCAGACCTCTATTAATACCAGCTGGAGTGGTACTGAGCCCCACGCACACTAGGAAAGAGGCAATTCAATCCAGACGTCTATTAATACCAGCTGGAGTGGTACTGAGTCCCACTCACACACCAGGAAAGTGCCAATTAAATCCAGACCTCTATTAATACCAGTTGGAGTGGAACTGAACCCCAGTCACCCACCAGGAAAGAGCCACTTAAATCCAGGCCTCTATAAATACCAGCTGGAGAGGTACAGAGTCCCACTCACACACCAGGAAAGAGCCAATTAAATACAGACCTCTATTAATACCAGATGGAGTGGAACTGAACCCCAGTCACCCACCAGGAAAGAGCCACTTAAATCCAGGCCTCTATAAATACCAGCTGGAGTGGTACTGAGTCCCACTCACACACCAGAAAGAGCAAATTCAATCGAGGCTTCCATTAATACCAGCTGGAATGGTACTGAGTCTCACTCACACACCAGGAAAGAGCCAATTCAATCCAGACCTCATTCAATATCTGCTAGAGTGGTACTGAGGCTCACGCACACACCAGAAAAGTGCCAATTCAATGCAAACCTTTATTAGGAACAGCTGGAGCGGTACTGAGTCCCACTCACATACCAGGAAAGAGCCAGTTCAATCCAGGCCTCTATTAATACCAGCTGGAGTGGAACTGAGTCCCACACACACACCAGGAACGAGTCAATACAATCCAGACCTCTGTTCATAACAGCTGGAGTGGAACTGAGTCCCACACACACACCAGGAAAGAGTCAATTCAATCCAGACCAATATTAGTACCAGCTGGAGTGGTACTGAACCCCAGTCACCCACCAGGAAAGAGCTACTTAAAACCAGGCCTCTATAAATACCAGCTGCTGAGGTACAGAGTCCCATTCACACACCAGGGAAGAGCCAGTACATTCCAGGCCTCTATAAATACAAGCTGGAGTGGTACTGAGTCCCACGCAAACATCAGGAAAGACCCAGTTCAATCCAGGCCTCTAATAATACCAGCTGGAGTGGTACTGAGAATCGCTCACACAAAAAAAAAGAGCCAGTTCAATCCAGGCCTCTATTAATACCAGCTGGAGTGTTACTGAGTCCCACTCACACACCAGGGAAGAGCCAATTCAATCCAGGCCTCTATTAATACCAGCTGGAGTGGGACTGAGCCCCACTCAATCACCAGGAAGGAGCCAATTCAATCCAGAACTCTATGAACACCAGCTGGAGTGGTACTGAGTCCCACTCACTCACCACTAGAGAGTCAATTCAATCCAGACCTCTATTAATACCAGCTGGAGTGGGACTGAGCCCCACTCACTCACCAGTAGAGAGTCAATTCAATCCAGACCTCTTATTAACACCAGCTGGAGAGGTACTGAGTCCCACTCACTCACCAGGAAAGAGTCAATTCAATCCAGACCTCTATTAACACCAGCTGGAGTGGTACTGAGTCCCACTCACTGACCAGTAAAGAGGCAATTCAATCCACACCTCGATAAATACCAGCTGGAGTGGGACTGAGTCCCACTCACACACCAGGGAAGAGTCAATTCAATCCAGGCATCTATTAATACCATCTGGAGTGGGACTGAGTCCCACTCACTCACCAGGAAAGAGTCTATTCAATCCAGGCATCTATTAATACCAGCTGCAGTGGGACTGAGTCCCCCACACACACCAGGAAAGAGCCAATTCAATCCAGACCTCTATTAATACCAGCTGGAGTGGGACTGAGCGCCACTCAATCACCAGGAAGGAGCCAATTCAATCCAGACCTCTATTAACACCAGCTGGAGTGGTACTGAGTCCCACTCACTCACCAGTGAAGAGCCAATTCAATCCAGACCTCTACTAATACCAGCTGGAGTCGTACTGAGCCCCACTCACTCACCAGGATGGAGGCAATTCAATCCAGACCTCTATTAATAGCAGCTGGAGTGGTACTGAGCCCCACTCACTCACCAGGAAAGATCGAATTCAATCCAGACCTCTATGAGTACAAGCTGGTGTGGTACTGAGCCCCACTCACTCACCAGGATGGAGCCAATTCAATCCAGGCCTCGATAAATACCAGCTGAACTGGTACTGAGCCCCACTCACACACCAGGATTGAGGCAATTCAATACACACCTCGATAAATACCAGCTGGAGTGGGACTGAGCACCACTCACACACCAGGAAAGAGCCAATTCTATCCAGACCTCTATTAATACCAGCTGGAGTGGTACGGAGCCCCAGTCAACTACCAGGAAAGAGCCAAGTCAATCCAGGCCTCTATTAATACCAGCTGAAGTGGTACTGAGTCCCACTCACATACCAGGAAAGAGCCAATTCAATCCAGGCCTCTATCAATACCAGCTGGAGTGGCACGGAGCCCCAGTCACGCACCAGGAAAGAGCCAAGTCAATCCAGGCCTCTATTAATACCAGCTGAAGTGGTACTGAGTCCCACTCACACACAGGAAAGAGCCAATTCAATCCAGGCCTCTATAAATACCAGCTGAAGAGGTACTGAGTCCCACTCACACACCAGGAAAGAGCCAATTCAATCCAGGCCTCTATTAATACCAGCTGGAGTGGTAGGGAGCCCCAGTCACACACCAGGAAAGAGCCAAATCAATCCAGACCTCTATTAATACCAGCTGGAGTGGTACTGGTCCCCACTCACACACCAGCAAAGAGCCAAGTCAATCCAGGCCTCTATCAATACCAGCTGGAGAGGTACTGAGTCCCACTCACACACCAGGAAAGAGCCAATTCAATCCAGACGTCTATTAATACCAGCTGGAGAGGTACTGAGTCCCACTCACACACCAGGAAAGAGCCAATTCAATCCAGGCCTCTATCAATACCAGCTGGAGAGGTACTGAGTCCCACTCACGCACCAGGAAAGAGCCATTTCAATCCAGACGTCTATTAATACCAGCTGGAGTGGAACTGAGTCCCACTCACACACCAGGAAAGAGCCAATTAAATCCTACCTCTATTAATACCAGCTGGAGTGTTACTGAGTCCCACTCACACACCAGGGAAGAGCCAATTCAATCCAAACCTCTATTAATACCAGCTGGAGTGGTACTGAGTCCCACTCACACACCAGGAAAGAGGCAATTCAATCCAGGCCTCTATCAATACCAGCTGGAGAGGTACTGAGTCCCACTCACACACCAGGAAAGAGTCAATTCAATCCAGACCTCTATTAATACCAGCTGGAGTGGTACTGAGCCCCACGCACACTAGGAAAGAGGCAATTCAATCCAGACGTCTATTAATACCGGCTGGAGTGGTACTGAGTCCCACTCACACACCAGGAAAGAGCCAATTAAATCCAGACCTCTATTAATACCAGCTGGAGTGGAACTGAACCCCAGTCACCCACCAGGAAAGAGCCACTTAAATCCAGGCCTCTATAAATACCAGCTGGAGAGGTACTGAGTCCCACTCACACACCAAGAAAGAGCCAATTCAATCCAGACGTCTATTAATACCAGCTGGAGAGGTACTGAGTCCCACTCACACACCAGGAAAGAGCCAATTCAATCCAGGCCTCTATCAGTACCAGCTGGAGAGGTACTGAGTCCCACTCACGCACCAGGAAAGAGCCATTTCAATCCAGACGTCTATTAATACCAGCTGGAGTGGAACTGAGTCCCACTCACACACCAGGAAAGAGCCAATTAAATCCTACCTCTATTAATACCAGCTGGAGTGTTACTGAGTCCCACTCACACACCAGGGAAGAGCCAATTCAATCCAAACCTCTATTAATACCAGCTGGAGTGGTACTGAGTCCCACTCACACACCAGGAAAGAGGCAATTCAATCCAGGCCTCTATCAATACCAGCTGGAGAGGTACTGAGTCCCACTCACACACCAGGAAAGAGTCAATTCAATCCAGACCTCTATTAATACCAGCTGGAGTGGTACTGAGCCCCACGCACACTAGGAAAGAGGCAATTCAATCCAGACGTCTATTAATACCAGCTGGAGTGGTTATGAGTCCCACTCACACACCAGGAAAGAGCCAATTAAATCCAGACCTCTATTAATACCAGTTGGAGTGGAACTGAACCCCAGTCACCCACCAGGAAAGAGCCACTTAAATCCAGGCCTCTATAAATACCAGCTGGAGAGGTACAGAGTCCCACTCACACACCAGGAAAGAGCCAATTAAATACAGACCTCTATTAATACCAGATGGAGTGGAACTGAACCCCAGTCACCCACCAGGAAAGAGCCACTTAAATCCAGGCCTCTATAAATACCAGCTGGAGTGGTACTGAGTCCCACTCACACACCAGAAAGAGCAAATTCAATCGAGGCTTCCATTAATACCAGCTGGAATGGTACTGAGTCTCACTTACACACCAGGAAAGAGCCAATTCAATCCAGACCTCATTCAATATCTGCTAGAGTGGTACTGAGGCTCACGCACACACTAGAAAAGTGCCAATTCAATGCAAACCTTTATTAGGAACAGCTGGAGCGGTACTGAGTCCCACTCACATACCAGGAAAGAGTCAATACAATCCAGACCTCTGTTCATAACAGCTGGAGTGGAACTGAGTCCCACACACACACCAGGAAAGAGTCAATTCAATCCAGACCAATATTAGTACCAGCTGGAGTGGTACTGAACCCCAGTCACCCACCAGGAAAGAGCTACTTAAAACCAGGCCTCTATAAATACCAGCTGCTGAGGTACAGAGTCCCATTCACACACCAGGGAAGAGCCAGTACATTCCAGGCCTCTATAAATACAAGCTGGAGTGGTACTGAGTCCCACGCAAACATCAGGAAAGACCCAGTTCAATCCAGGCCTCTAATAATACCAGCTGGAGTGGTACTGAGAATCGCTCACACAAAAAAAAAGAGCCAGTTCAATCCAGGCCTCTATTAATACCAGCTGGAGTGTTACTGAGTCCCACTCACACACCAGGGAAGAGCCAATTCAATCCAGGCCTCTATTAATACCAGCTGGAGTGGGACTGAGCCCCACTCAATCACCAGGAAGGAGCCAATTCAATCCAGAACTCTATGAACACCAGCTGGAGTGGTACTGAGTCCCACTCACTCACCACTAGAGAGTCAATTCAATCCAGACCTCTATTAATACCAGCTGGAGTGGGACTGAGCCCCACTCACTCACCAGTAGAGAGTCAATTCAATCCAGACCTCTTATTAACACCAGCTGGAGAGGTACTGAGTCCCACTCACTCACCAGGAAAGAGTCAATTCAATCCAGACCTCTTATTAACACCAGCTGGAGTGGGACTGAGCCCCACTCAATCACCAGGAAGGAGCCAATTCAATCCAGACCTCTATTAACACCAGCTGGAGTGGTACTGAGTCCCACTCACTGACCAGTAAAGAGGCAATTCAATCCACACCTCGATAAATACCAGCTGGAGTGGGACTGAGTCCCACTCACACACCAGGGAAGAGTCAATTCAATCCAGGCATCTATTAATACCATCTGGAGTGGGACTGAGTCCCACTCACTCACCAGGAAAGAGTCTATTCAATCCAGGCATCTATTAATACCAGCTGGAGTGGGACTGAGTCCCCCACACACACCAGGAAAGAGCCAATTCAATCCAGACCTCTATTAATACCAGCTGGAGTGGGACTGAGCGCCACTCAATCACCAGGAAGGAGCCAATTCAATCCAGACCTCTATTAACACCAGCTGGAGTGGTACTGAGTCCCACTCACTCACCAGTGAAGAGCCAATTCAATCCAGACCTCTACTAATACCAGCTGGAGTCGTACTGAGCCCAACTCACTCACCAGGATGGAGGCAATTCAATCCAGACCTCTATTAATAGCAGCTGGAGTGGTACTGAGCCCCACTCACTCACCAGGAAAGATCGAATTCAATCCAGACCTCTATGAGTACAAGCTGGTGTGGTACTGAGCCCCACTCACTCACCAGGATGGAGCCAATTCAATCCAGGCCTCGATAAATACCAGCTGAACTGGTACTGAGCCCCACTCACACACCAGGATTGAGGCAATTCAATACACACCTCGATAAATACCAGCTGGAGTGTGACTGAGCACCACTCACACACCAGGAAAGAGCCAATTCTATCCAGACCTCTATTAATACCAGCTGGAGTGGTACGGAGCCCCAGTCAACTACCAGGAAAGAGCCAAGTAAATCCAGGCCTCTATTAATACCAGCTGAAGTGGTACTGAGTCCCACTCACATACCAGGAAAGAGCCAATTCAATCCAGGCCTCTATCAATACCAGCTGGAGAGGTACTGAGTCCCACTCACACACCAGGAAAGAGTCAATTCAATCCAGACCTCTATTAATACCAGCTGGAGTGGTACTGAGCCCCACGCACACTAGGAAAGAGGCAATTCAATCCAGACGTCTATTAATACCAGCTGGAGTGGTACTGAGTCCCACTCACACACCAGGAAAGTGCCAATTAAATCCAGACCTCTATTAATACCAGTTGGAGTGGAACTGAACCCCAGTCACCCACCAGGAAAGAGCCACTTAAATCCAGGCCTCTATAAATACCAGCTGGAGAGGTACAGAGTCCCACTCACACACCAGGAAAGAGCCAATTAAATACAGACCTCTATTAATACCAGATGGAGTGGAACTGAACCCCAGTCACCCACCAGGAAAGAGCCACTTAAATCCAGGCCTCTATAAATACCAGCTGGAGTGGTACTGAGTCCCACTCACACACCAGAAAGAGCAAATTCAATCGAGGCTTCCATTAATACCAGCTGGAATGGTACTGAGTCTCACTCACACACCAGGAAAGAGCCAATTCAATCCAGACCTCATTCAATATCTGCTAGAGTGGTACTGAGGCTCACGCACACACCAGAAAAGTGCCAATTCAATGCAAACCTTTATTAGGAACAGCTGGAGCGGTACTGAGTCCCACTCACATACCAGGAAAGAGCCAGTTCAATCCAGGCCTCTATTAATACCAGCTGGAGTGGAACTGAGTCCCACACACACACCAGGAACGAGTCAATACAATCCAGACCTCTGTTCATAACAGCTGGAGTGGAACTGAGTCCCACACACACACCAGGAAAGAGTCAATTCAATCCAGACCAATATTAGTACCAGCTGGAGTGGTACTGAACCCCAGTCACCCACCAGGAAAGAGCTACTTAAAACCAGGCCTCTATAAATACCAGCTGCTGAGGTACAGAGTCCCATTCACACACCAGGGAAGAGCCAGTACATTCCAGGCCTCTATAAATACAAGCTGGAGTGGTACTGAGTCCCACGCAAACATCAGGAAAGACCCAGTTCAATCCAGGCCTCTAATAATACCAGCTGGAGTGGTACTGAGAATCGCTCACACAAAAAAAAAGAGCCAGTTCAATCCAGGCCTCTATTAATACCAGCTGGAGTGTTACTGAGTCCCACTCACACACCAGGGAAGAGCCAATTCAATCCAGGCCTCTATTAATACCAGCTGGAGTGGGACTGAGCCCCACTCAATCACCAGGAAGGAGCCAATTCAATCCAGAACTCTATGAACACCAGCTGGAGTGGTACTGAGTCCCACTCACTCACCACTAGAGAGTCAATTCAATCCAGACCTCTATTAATACCAGCTGGAGTGGGACTGAGCCCCACTCACTCACCAGTAGAGAGTCAATTCAATCCAGACCTCTTATTAACACCAGCTGGAGAGGTACTGAGTCCCACTCACTCACCAGGAAAGAGTCAATTCAATCCAGACCTCTTATTAACACCAGCTGGAGTGGGACTGAGCCCCACTCAATCACCAGGAAGGAGCCAATTCAATCCAGACCTCTATTAACACCAGCTGGAGTGGTACTGAGTCCCACTCACTGACCAGTAAAGAGGCAATTCAATCCACACCTCGATAAATACCAGCTGGAGTGGGACTGAGTCCCACTCACACACCAGGGAAGAGTCAATTCAATCCAGGCATCTATTAATACCATCTGGAGTGGGACTGAGTCCCACTCACTCACCAGGAAAGAGTCTATTCAATCCAGGCATCTATTAATACCAGCTGGAGTGGGACTGAGTCCCCCACACACACCAGGAAAGAGCCAATTCAATCCAGACCTCTATTAATACCAGCTGGAGTGGGACTGAGCGCCACTCAATCACCAGGAAGGAGCCAATTCAATCCAGACCTCTATTAACACCAGCTGGAGTGGTACTGAGTCCCACTCACTCACCAGTGAAGAGCCAATTCAATCCAGACCTCTACTAATACCAGCTGGAGTCGTACTGAGCCCCACTCACTCACCAGGATGGAGGCAATTCAATCCAGACCTCTATTAATAGCAGCTGGAGTGGTACTGAGCCCCACTCACTCACCAGGAAAGATCGAATTCAATCCAGACCTCTATGAGTACAAGCTGGTGTGGTACTGAGCCCCACTCACTCACCAGGATGGAGCCAATTCAATCCAGGCCTCGATAAATACCAGCTGAACTGGTACTGAGCCCCACTCACACACCAGGATTGAGGCAATTCAATACACACCTCGATAAATACCAGCTGCAGTGGGACTGAGCACCACTCACACACCAGGAAAGAGCCAATTCTATCCAGACCTCTATTAATACCAGCTGGAGTGGTACGGAGCCCCAGTCAACTACCAGGAAAGAGCCAAGTCAATCCAGGCCTCTATTAATACCAGCTGAAGTGGTACTGAGTCCCACTCACATACCAGGAAAGAGCCAATTCAATCCAGGCCTCTATCAATACCAGCTGGAGTGGTACGGAGCCCCAGTCACGCACCAGGAAAGAGCCAAGTCAATCCAGGCCTCTATTAATACCAGCTGAAGTGGTACTGAGTCCCACTCACACACCAGGAAAGAGCCAATTCAATCCAGGCCTCTATAAATACCAGCTGAAGTGGTACTGAGTCCCACTCACACACCAGGAAAGAGCCAATTCAATCCAGGCCTCTATTAATACCAGCTGGAGTGGTAGGGAGCCCCAGTCACACACCAGGAAAGAGCCAAATCAATCCAGACCTCTATTAATACCAGCTGGAGTGGTACTGGTCCCCACTCACACACCAGCAAAGAGCCAAGTCAATCCAGGCCTCTATCAATACCAGCTGGAGAGGTACTGAGTCCCACTCACACACCAGGAAAGAGCCAATTCAATCCAGACGTCTATTAATACCAGCTGGAGAGGTACTGAGTCCCACTCACACACCAGGAAAGAGCCAATTCAATCCAGGCCTCTATCAATACCAGCTGGAGAGGTACTGAGTCCCACTCACGCACCAGGAAAGAGCCATTTCAATCCAGACGTCTATTAATACCAGCTGGAGTGGAACTGAGTCCCACTCACACACCAGGAAAGAGCCAATTAAATCCTACCTCTATTAATACCAGCTGGAGTGTTACTGAGTCCCACTCACACACCAGGGAAGAGCCAATTCAATCCAAACCTCTATTAATACCAGCTGGAGTGGTACTGAGTCCCACTGACACACCAGGAAAGAGGCAATTCAATCCAGGCCTCTATCAATACCAGCTGGAGAGGTACTGAGTCCCACTCACACACCAGGAAAGAGTCAATTCAATCCAGACCTCTATTAATACCAGCTGGAGTGGTACTGAGCCCCACGCACACCAGGAAAGAGGCAATTCAATCCAGACGTCTATTAATACCAGCTGGAGTGGTACTGAGTCCCACTCACACACCAGGAAAGAGCCAATTAAATCCAGACCTCTATTAATACCAGCTGGAGTGGAACTGAACCCAAGTCACCCACCAGGAAAGAGCCACTTAAATCCAGGCCTCTATAAATACCAGCTGGAGAGGTACAGAGTCCCACTCACACACCAGGAAAGAGCCAATTAAATACAGACCTCTATTAATACCAGATGGAGTGGAACTGAACCCCAGTCACCCACCAGGAAAGAGCCACTTAAATCCAGGCCTCTATAAATACCAGCTGGAGTGGTACTGAGTCCCACTCACACACCAGAAAGAGCAAATTCAATCGAGGCTTCCATTAATACCAGCTGGAATGGTACTGAGTCTCACTCACACACCAGGAAAGATCCAATGCAATCCAGACCTCATTCAATATCTGCTAGAGTGGTACTGAGGCTCACGCACACACCAGAAAAGTGCCAATTCAATGCAAACCTTTATTAGGAACAGCTGGAGCGGTACTGAGTCCCACTCACATACCAGGAAAGAGCCAGTTCAATCCAGGCCTCTATTAATACCAGCTGGAGTGGAACTGAGTCCCACACACACACCAGGAACGAGTCAATACAATCCAGACCTCTGTTCATAACAGCTGGAGTGGAACTGAGTCCCACACACACACCAGGAAAGAGTCAATTCAATCCAGACCAATATTAGTACCAGCTGGAGTGGTACTGAACCCCAGTCGCCCACCAGGAAAGAGCTACTTAAAACCAGGCCTCTATAAATACCAGCTGCTGAGGTACAGAGTCCCATTCACACACCAGGGAAGAGCCAGTACATTCCAGGCCTCTATAAATACAAGCTGGAGTGGTACTGAGTCCCACGCAAACATCAGGAAAGACCCAGTTCAATCCAGGCCTCTAATAATACCAGCTGGAGTGGTAATGAGAATCGCTCACACAAAAAAAAAGAGCCAGTTCAATCCAGGCCTCTATTAATACCAGCTGGAGTGGGACTGAGTGCCACCCATTCAGCAGGAAAGAGCCAATTCAATCCAGGCCTCTATTTATACCAGCTGGAGTGGTACTGAGTCCCACACACACATCAGGAAAGAGCCAGTTCAATCCAGGCCTCTATTAATACCAGCTGGAGTGGGACTGAGTGCCACCCATTCAGCAGGAAAGAGCCAGTTCAATCCAGGCCTCTATTAATACCAGCTGGAGTGGCACTGAACCCCAGTCACCCACCAGGAAAGAGCCAATTCAATCCAGGCCTCTATTAATACCAGCTGGAGTGGCACTGAACCCCAGTCACCCACCAGGAAAGAGCTACTTAAATCCAGGCCTCTATAAATACCAGCTGAAGTGGGACTGAGTCCCACTCACACACCAGAAAGAGCCAATTCAATCGAGGCTTCCATTATTACCAGCTGAAATGGTACTGAGTCTCACTCACACACCAGGAAAGAGCCAATGCAATCCAGACCTCTTTCAATACCAGCTAGAGTGGTACTGAGTCGCACTCACACACCAGGAAAGAGCCAATTCAATCCAGACATCTATTAATAGCATCTGGAGTGGTACTGAGTCTCACGCACACACCAGCAGAAAGCCAACTCAAGCAAAGCTTTTATTAATACCAGCTGGTGTGGCACTGAGGCCCACTCACACACCAGGAAAGAACCAATTCAATCCAGACATCTATTAATATCTGCTGGAGTGGTACTGAGGCTCACGCACACACCAGAAAAGAGCCAATTCAATCCAGACCTTTATTGATACCAGCTGGAGTGGTACTGAGTCCCACTCACATACCAGGAAAGAGCCATTTCATTCCTGGCCATTATTAATACCAGCTGGAGCGGGACTGAGTCCGATTCACACACCAGGGAAGAGTCAGTTCATTACAGGCCTCTATTAATACCAGCTGGAATGGCACTGAGTCTCACTCACACACCAGAAAGAGCCAAATCAATCCTGATCTCCATTAACGCCAGCTGGAGTGGTACTGAGTCCCACTCACACACCAGGAAAGAGGCAATTCAATCCTGATCTCCATTAATAACAGCTGGAGTGGTACTGAGTCCCACTCACACACCAGGAAAGAGGCAATTCAATCCAGGTCTCTAATAATACCAGCTGGAGTGGTACTGAGTCCCACTCACACACCAGAAAGAGCCAAATCAATCCTGATCTCCATTAATACCAGCTGGAGTGGTACTGAGTCCCACTCACACACCAGGAAAGAGGCAATTCAATCCTGATCTCCATTAATACCAGCTGGAGTGGTACTGAGTCCCACTCACACACCAGGGAAGAGCCAATTCAATCCAGATCTCTATTAGAACCAGCTGTACTGGAATCAACTCACACTCAAACAGCAGGGAAGAGCCAGTACTTTCCAGGCCTCTATAAATACCAGCTGGAGTGGTACTGAGTCCCAGTCACCCACCAGGAAAGAGCCACTTAAATCCAGGCCTCTAATAATACCAGCTGGAGTGGTACTGAGTCTCACTCACACACCAGGAACGAGCCAATTCAATTCTGGCCTCTATTAATGCCAGCTGGAGTGGAATTATCCTCCACTCACACACCAGGAAAGTGCCAATTCTATCCAGACCTCCATTAATACCAGCTGGAATTGTTTTGAGTCCCACTCACACTCCAGGAAAGAACCAATTCAATCCGGACACCTATTAATACCAGCTGGAGTGGTACTGAGCCCCACTCACACACCAGGAAAGGGCAAAATCAATCCAGGCTAATTTAATACCAGCTGGAGTTGTACTGAGCCCCACTCACACACCAGGAAAGAGCCAATTCAATCCAGAGCTCTATTAATATCTGCTGGAGTGGTACTGAGTCTCACGCACATACCAGAAAAGAGCCAATTCAATGCAAACCTTTATTAAGACCAGCTGGAGTGGTACTGAGACTCGCTCACACAACAAAAAGAGCCAATTCAATCCAAGACTCTATTAATACCAGCTGCAGTGGTACTGAGTCCCACGCACACATCAGGAAAGACCCAGTTCAATCCAGGCCTCTAACAATACCAGCTGGAGTGGTTCTGAGTCCCACTCACACAGCAGGAACGAGCCAATTCAATTCTGGCCTCTATTAATGCCAGCTGGAGTGGAATTATCCTCCACTCACACACCAGGAAAGTGCCAATTCTATCCAGACCTCCATTAATACCAGCTGGAATTGTTTTGAGTCCCACTCACACACCAGGAAAGAGCCAGTTCAATCCACGCCTCTATTAAATACATTTGAAGTGGACTGTGTCCCACTCACACACCAGGAAAGAGCCAGTTCAATCCACGCCTCTATTAAATACATTTGAAGTGGACTGTGTCCCACTCACACACCAGGAAAGAGCCAGTTCATTCCAGGACTCTATTAATACCAGCTGGAGTGACATTGAGTGCCACTCACACACCAGGAAGAGGCAGATCAATCCAGGCGTCTGTTAATACCAGCTGGAGTGGGACTGAGTCCCACTCACACACCAGGAAAGTGAGAATTCAATATAGCCCTCCATTAATAGCATCTGGAGTTGCACTGAGTCTCTCTCACACACCAGGAAAAAGAGAATGCAATCCAGAACTCTATAAATACCAGCTGGAGTGGTACTGAACCCCACTCAAACACCAGTAAAGAGCCAATTCAATTCAGGCCTCTATCAATACCAGCTGGAGTGGTACTGAGTCTCACTGACACACCAGGAAAGAGCCAATTCAATCCAGGGTTCTATTAAAACCAGCTGGCGTGGTACTGAGCCCGAGGCAGATAACAGGAAAGAGCCAATTCAATTCTGGCCTGTATTATTACCAGCTGGAGTGGTACTGATCCCCACTCACACACCAAGAAAGAGCCAATTCCATCCAGGGTTCTATTAATACCAGCTGTTGTGGCACTGAGACTCACTCACACAGCAGGAGAGAGCCAATTCAATCCAAACCTCTATTAATACCAGCAGGATTGTGACTGATTCCAACTCACACACAAGGATAGAGGCAATTGAATCCAGGCCTCTATTAATACCAGCTGGAGTGGTACTGAGTCCCACTCACACACCAGGAAAGAGCCAATTCAATTCTGGCCTGTATTATTACCAGCTGGAGTGGTACTGATCCCCACTCTCACACCAAGAAAGAGCCAATTCAATCCAGGCCTCTATTAATACCAGCTGGAGTGGTGCTGATTCTCTCTCACACACCAGGAAAGAGCCAGTTCAATCGAGACCTTTATTAATACCAGCTGGAGTGGTACTGAGTCCCACTCACACACCAGCAAAGAGCCAATTCAATCCAGACCTCTATTAATACCAGCTGGAGTGGTACTGAGTCACCTCAAACACCAGGAAAGAGTCAATTCAATCCACAGCTCGATAAATACCAGCTGGAGTGGGACTGAGTCTCGCTGACTCACCAGGAAAGAGCCAATTCAATCCAGGCCTCAATTAATACCAGCTGGAGTGGTACTGAGCAACACTCACTCACCAGGAAAGAGCCAAGTCAATCCAGGCCTCTATTAATACCAGCTGAAGTGGTACTGAGTCCCACTCACACACCAGGAAAGAGCCAATTCAATCCAGGCCTCTATAAATACCAGCTGAAGTGGTACTGAGTCCCACTCACACACCAGGAAAGAGCCAATTCAATCCAGTCCTCTATTAATACCAGCTGGAGTGGTAGGGAGCCCCAGTCACACACCAGGAAAGAGCCAAATCAATCCAGACCTCTATTAATATCAGCTGGAGTGGTACTGATCCCCACTCACACACCAGCAAAGAGCCAAGTCAATCCAGGCCTCTATCAATACCAGCTGGAGAGGTACTGAGTCCCACTCACACACCAGGAAAGAGCCAATTCAATCCAGACGTCTATTAATACCAGCTGGAGAGGTACTGAGTCCCACTCACACACCAGGAAAGAGCCAATTCAATCCAGGCCTCTATCAATACCAGCTGGAGAGGTACTGAGTCCCACTCACGCACCAGGAAAGAGCCATTTCAATCCAGACGTCTATTAATACCAGCTGGAGTGGAACTGAGTCCCACTCACACACCAGGAAAGAGCCAATTAAATCCTACCTCTATTAATACCAGCTGGAGTGTTACTGAGTCCCACTCACACACCAGGGAAGAGCCAATTCAATCCAAACATCTATTAATACCAGCTGGAGTGGTACTGAGTCCCACTGACACACCAGGAAAGAGGCAATTCAATCCAGGCCTCTATCAATACCAGCTGGAGAGGTACTGAGTCCCACTCAAACACCAGGAAAGAGTCAATTCAATCCAAACCTCTATTAATACCAGCTGGAGTGGTACTGAGCCCCACGCACACCAGGAAAGAGGCAATTCAATCCAGACGTCTATTAATACCAGCTGGAGTGGTACTGAGTCCCACTCACACACCAGGAAAGAGCCAATTAAATCCAGACCTCTATTAATACCAGCTGGAGTGGAACTGAACCCCAGTCACCCACCAGGAAAGAGCCACTTACATCCAGGCCTCTATAAATACCAGCTGGAGAGGTACAGAGTCCCACTCACACACCAGGAAAGAGCCAATTAAATACAGACCTCTATTAATACCAGATGGAGTGGAACTGAACCCCAGTCACCCACCAGGAAAGAGCCACTTAAATCCAGGCCTCTATAAATACCAGCTGGAGTGGTACTGAGTCCCACTCACACACCAGAAAGAGCAAATTCAATCGAGGCTTCCATTAATACCAGCTGGAATGGTACTGAGTCTCACTCACACACCAGGAAAGAGCCAATGCAATCCAGACCTCATTCAATATCTGCTAGAGTGGTACTGAGGCTCACGCACACACCAGAAAAGTGCCAATTCAATGCAAACCTTTATTAGGAACAGCTGGAGCGGTACTGAGTCCCACTCACATACCAGGAAAGAGCCAGTTCAATCCAGGCCTCTATTAATACCAGCTGGAGTGGAACTGAGTCCCACACACACACCAGGAACGAGTCAATACAATCCAGACCTCTGTTCATAACAGCTGGAGTGGAACTGAGTCCCACACACACACCAGGAAAGAGTCAATTCAATCCAGACCAATATTAGTACCAGCTGGAGTGGTACTGAACCCCAGTCACCCACCAGGAAAGAGCTACTTAAAACCAGGCCTCTATAAATACCAGCTGCTGAGGTACAGAGTCCCATTCACACACCAGGGAAGAGCCAGTACATTCCAGGCCTCTATAAATACAAGCTGGAGTGGTACTGAGTCCCACGCAAACATCAGGAAAGACCCAGTTCAATCCAGGCCTCTAATAATACCAGCTGGAGTGGTACTGAGAATCGCTCACACAAAAAAAAAGAGCCAGTTCAATCCAGGCCTCTATTAATACCAGCTGGAGTGGGACTGAGTGCCACCCATTCAGCAGGAAAGAGCCAATTCAATCCAGGCCTCTATTTATACCAGCTGGAGTGGTACTGAGTCCCACACACACATCAGGAAAGAGCCAGTTCAATCCAGGCCTCTATTAATACCAGCTGGAGTGGGACTGACTGCCACCCATTCAGCAGGAAAGAGCCAATTCAATCCAGGCCTCTATTTATACCAGCTGGAGTGGTACTGAGACCCACACACACATCAGGAAAGAGCCAGTTCAATCCAGACCTCTATTAATACCAGCTGGAGTGGCACTGAACCCCAGTCACCCACCAGGAAAGAGCCAATTCAATCCAGGCCTCTATTAATACCAGCTGGAGTGGCACTGAACCCCAGTCACCCACCAGGAAAGAGCTACTTAAATCCAGGCCTCTATAAATACCAGCTGAAGTGGGACTGAGTCCCACTCACACACCAGAAAGAGCCAATTCAATCGAGGCTTCCATTATTACCAGCTGGAATGGTACTGAGTCTCACTCACACACCAGGAAAGAGCCAATGCAATCCAGACCTCTTTCAATACCAGCTAGAGTGGTACTGAGTCGCACTCACACACCAGGAAAGAGCCAATTCAATCCAGACATCTATTAATAGCATCTGGAGTGGTACTGAGTCTCACGCACACACCAGCAGAAAGCCAACTCAAGCAAAGCTTTTATTAATACCAGCTGGTGTGGCACTGAGGCCCACTCACACACCAGGAAAGAACCAATTCAATCCAGACATCTATTAATATCTGCTGGAGTGGTACTGAGGCTCACGCACACACCAGAAAAGAGCCAATTCAATCCAGACCTTTATTGATACCAGCAGGAGTGGTACTGAGTCCCACTCACATACCAGGAAAGAGCCATTTCATTCCTGGCCATTGTTAATACCAGCTGGAGCGGGACTGAGTCCGATTCACACACCAGGGAAGAGTCAGTTCATTACAGGCCTCTATTAATACCAGCTGGAATGGCACTGAGTCTCACTCACACACCAGAAAGAGCCAAATCAATCCTGATCTCCATTAACGCCAGCTGGAGTGGTACTGAGTCCCACTCACACACCAGGAAAGAGGCAATTCAATCCTGATCTCCATTAATAACAGCTGGAGTGGTACTGAGTCCCACTCACACACCAGGAAAGAGGCAATTCAATCCAGGTCTCTAATAATACCAGCTGGAGTGGTACTGAGTCCCACTCACACACCAGAAAGAGCCAAATCAATCCTGATCTCCATTAATACCAGCTGGAGTGGTACTGAGTCCCACTCACACACCAGGAAGGAGGCAATTCAATCCTGATCTCCATTAATACCAGCTGGAGTGGTACTGAGTCCCACTCACACACCAGGGAAGAGCCAATTCAATCCAGATCTCTATTAGAACCAGCTGTACTGGAATCAACTCACACTCAAACAGCAGGGAAGAGCCAGTACTTTCCAGGCCTCTATAAATACCAGCTGGAGTGGTACTGAGTCCCAGTCACCCACCAGGAAAGAGCCACTTAAATCCAGGCCTCTAATAATACCAGCTGGAGTGGTACTGAGTCTCACTCACACACCAGGAACGAGCCAATTCAATTCTGGCCTCTATTAATGCCAGCTGGAGTGGAATTATCCTCCACTCACACACCAGGAAAGTGCCAATTCTATCCAGACCTCCATTAATACCAGCTGGAATTGTTTTGAGTCCCACTCACACTCCAGGAAAGAGCCAATTCAATCCAGACACCTATTAATACCAGCTGGAGTGGTACTGAGCCCCACTCACACACCAGGAAAGGGCAAAATCAATCCAGGCTAATTTAATACCAGCTGGAGTTGTACTGAGCCCCACTCACACACCAGGAAAGAGCCAATTCAATCCAGAGCTCTATTAATATCTGCTGGAGTGGTACTGATTCTCTCTCACACACCAGGAAAGAGCCAATTCAATCGAGACCTCTATTAATACCAGCTGGAGTGTTACTGAGTCCCACTCACACACCAGGAAAGAGCCAATTCAATCCAGACCTCTATTAATACCAGCTGGAGTGGTACTGATCCCCACTCACACACCAGAAAGAGCCAATTCAATCCAGACCTCTATTAATACCAGCTGGAGTGGTACTGATCCCCACTCACACACCAAGAAAGAGCCAATTCAATCCAGACCTCTATTAATACCAGCTGGAGTGGTACTGATCCCCACTCACACACCAAGAAAGAGCCAATTCAATCCAGGCCTCTATTAATACCAGCTGGAGTGGTGCTGATTCTCTCTCACACACCAGGAAAGAGCCAATTCAATCCAGGCCTCTATTAATACCAGCTGGAGTGGTGCTGATTCTCTCTCACACACCAGGAAAGAGCCAATTCAATCCAGACCTCTATTAATACCAGCTGGAGTGGTACTGTGCCCCACTCAAACACCTGAATGGTGCTAATTCAATCCAGGCCTCTATTAATACCAGCTGGAGTGGCACTGAGTCCCACTCACACCGCAGTAGAGAGCCAATTCAATCCAAACCTCTATTAATACCATTTTTTTTTTAGTTATTTTTTCTTCCTATTTTGCATTCCTTCTTACATTTTTTACAATCATTCTTTGCATTTATTTCATTTCATCTTAGTTTGTTCAGTTTGCTTACCCACTGTTTTTTTCAGGTTGTTTTTCTTCAGGTTTGCACTTGCTGCTGTTCAATATTCAGTGTATTCACACCTAATCTGTACTAATGCTTTGTCTTTCAACACACCATTAACATATTGTTTGCCTTTGCTCCGTGACCTTTTGGTCAGCTATGTGGCCTGGTCCAATCTGCACCTTCTCCTTTGTTATCTCTTGCCCCACCCCCACCTCACTTGTTTATAATCTGTGACTTTTCTAATATTTGTCAGTTCCGAAGAAGGGTCACTGACCCGAAACGTTAACTCTGCTTCTCTTTCCACAGATGCTGCCAGACCTGCTGAGTGATTCCAGCATTTCTTGTTTTGGCTCTATTAATACCAGCAGGATTGCGACTGATTCCAACTCACGCACCAAGAAAGAGGCAATTCAATCCAGGCCTCTATTATTAGCAGCTGGAGTGGTACTAAGCCCGACTTACACACCAAGAAAGAGCCAATTCATTCCAGGACTCTAATAATACCAGTGGAGAGGCATTGAATGCCAAACACACACCAGAAAGAGGCAGTTCAATCCAGGCGTCTATTAATACCAGCTGGAGTGGGACTGAGTCTCACTCACAAACCAGGAGAGTGTCAATTCAATCCAGGCCTCTATTAATACCAGCTGGAGTGGGACTGAGCCCCACTCACAAACAAGGAGAGTGTCAATTCAATCCAGGCCTCTATTAATACCAGCTGGAGTGGTACCGAGTCTCACTCACACACCAGGAACGAGCCAATTCAATTCTGGCCTCTATTAATGCCAGCTGGAGTGGAATTATCCTCCACTCACACACCAGGAAAGTGCCAATTCTATCCAGACCTCCATTAATACCAGCTGGAATTGTTTTGAGTCCCACTCACACTCCAGGAAAGAGCCAATTCAATCCAGACACCTATTAATACCAGCTGGAGTGGTACTGAGCCCCACTCACACACCAGGAAAGGGCAAAATCAATCCAGGCTAATTTAATACCAGCTGGAGTTGTACTGAGCCCCACTCACACACCAGGAAAGAGCCAATTCAATCCAGAGCTCTATTAATATCTGCTGGAGTGGTACTGATTCTCTCTCACACACCAGGAAAGAGCCAATTCAATCGAGACCTCTATTAATACCAGCTGGAGTGTTACTGAGTCCCACTCACACACCAGGAAAGAGCCAATTCAATCCAGACCTCTATTAATACCAGCTGGAGTGGTACTGATCCCCACTCACACACCAGAAAGAGCCAATTCAATCCAGACCTCTATTAATACCAGCTGGAGTGGTACTGATCCCCACTCACACACCAAGAAAGAGCCAATTCAATCCAGACCTCTATTAATACCAGCTGGAGTGGTACTGATCCCCACTCACACACCAAGAAAGAGCCAATTCAATCCAGGCCTCTATTAATACCAGCTGGAGTGGTGCTGATTCTCTCTCACACACCAGGAAAGAGCCAATTCAATCCAGGCCTCTATTAATACCAGCTGGAGTGGTGCTGATTCTCTCTCACACACCAGGAAAGAGCCAATTCAATCCAGACCTCTATTAATACCAGCTGGAGTGGTACTGTGCCCCACTCAAACACCTGAATGGTGCTAATTCAATCCAGGCCTCTATTAATACCAGCTGGAGTGGCACTGAGTCCCACTCACACCGCAGTAGAGAGCCAATTCAATCCAAACCTCTATTAATACCATTTTTTTTTTTAGTTATTTTTTCTTCCTATTTTGCATTCCTTCTTACATTTTTTACAATCATTCTTTGCATTTATTTCATTTCATCTGAGTTTGTTCAGTTTGCTTACCCACTGTTTTTTTCAGGTTGTTTTTCTTCAGGTTTGCACTTGCTGCTGTTCAATATTCAGTGTATTCACACCTAATCTGTACTAATGCTTTGTCTTTCAACACACCATTAACATATTGTTTGCCTTTGCTCCGTGACCTTTTGGTCAGCTATGTGGCCTGGTCCAATCTGCACCTTCTCCTTTGTTATCTCTTGCCCCACCCCCACCTCACTTGTTTATAATCTGTGACTTTTCTAATATTTGTCAGTTCCGAAGAAGGGTCACTGACCCGAAACGTTAACTCTGCTTCTCTTTCCACAGATGCTGCCAGACCTGCTGAGTGATTCCAGCATTTCTTGTTTTGGCTCTATTAATACCAGCAGGATTGCGACTGATTCCAACTCACGCACCAAGAAAGAGGCAATTCAATCCAGGCCTCTATTATTAGCAGCTGGAGTGGTACTAAGCCCGACTTACACACCAAGAAAGAGCCAATTCATTCCAGGACTCTAATAATACCAGTGGAGAGGCATTGAATGCCAAACACACACCAGAAAGAGGCAGTTCAATCCAGGCGTCTATTAATACCAGCTGGAGTGGGACTGAGTCTCACTCACAAACCAGGAGAGTGTCAATTCAATCCAGGCCTCTATTAATACCAGCTGGAGTGGGACTGAGCCCCACTCACAAACCAGGAGAGTGTCAATTCAATCCAGGCCTCTATTAATACCAGCTGGAGTGGTACCGAGTCTCACTCACTCACCAGGAAAGAGCCAATTCAATCCAGGTCTCTAATAATACCAGCTGGAGTGGTACTGAGTCCCACTCACACACCAGAAAGAGCCAAATCAATCCTGATCTCCATTAATACCAGCTGGAGTGGTACTGAGTCCCACTCACACACCAGGAAGGAGGCAATTCAATCCTGATCTCCATTAATACCAGCTGGAGTGGTACTGAGTCCCACTCACACACCAGGGAAGAGCCAATTCAATCCAGATCTCTATTAGAACCAGCTGTACTGGAATCAACTCACACTCAAACAGCAGGGAAGAGCCAGTACTTTCCAGGCCTCTATAAATACCAGCTGGAGTGGTACTGAGTCCCAGTCACCCACCAGGAAAGAGCCACTTAAATCCAGGCCTCTAATAATACCAGCTGGAGTGGTACTGAGTCTCACTCACACACCAGGAACGAGCCAATTCAATTCTGGCCTCTATTAATGCCAGCTGGAGTGGAATTATCCTCCACTCACACACCAGGAAAGTGCCAATTCTATCCAGACCTCCATTAATACCAGCTGGAATTGTTTTGAGTCCCACTCACACTCCAGGAAAGAGCCAATTCAATCCAGACACCTATTAATACCAGCTGGAGTGGTACTGAGTCCCACTCACACACCAGGAAAGGGCAAAATCAATCCAGGCTAATTTAATACCAGCTGGAGTTGTACTGAGCCCCACTCACACACCAGGAAAGAGCCAATTCAATCCAGAGCTCTATTAATATCTGCTGGAGTGGTACTGATTCTCTCTCACACACCAGGAAAGAGCCAATTCAATCGAGACCTCTATTAATACCAGCTGGAGTGTTACTGAGTCCCACTCACACACCAGGAAAGAGCCAATTCAATCCAGACCTCTATTAATACCAGCTGGAGTGGTACTGATCCCCACTCACACACCAGAAAGAGCCAATTCAATCCAGACCTCTATTAATACCAGCTGGAGTGGTACTGATCCCCACTCACACACCAAGAAAGAGCCAATTCAATCCAGACCTCTATTAATACCAGCTGGAGTGGTACTGATCCCCACTCACACACCAAGAAAGAGCCAATTCAATCCAGGCCTCTATTAATACCAGCTGGAGTGGTGCTGATTCTCTCTCACACACCAGGAAAGAGCCAATTCAATCCAGGCCTCTATTAATACCAGCTGGAGTGGTGCTGATTCTCTCTCACACACCAGGAAAGAGCCAATTCAATCCAGACCTCTATTAATACCAGCTGGAGTGGTACTGTGCCCCACTCAAACACCTGAATGGTGCCAATTCAATCCAGGCCTCTATTAATACCAGCTGGAGTGGCACTGAGTCCCACTCACACCGCAGTAGAGAGCCAATTCAATCCAAACCTCTATTAATACCATTTTTTTTTTAGTTATTTTTTCTTCCTATTTTGCATTCCTTCTTACATTTTTTACAATCATTCTTTGCATTTATTTCATTTCATCTTAGTTTGTTCAGTTTGCTTACCCACTGTTTTTTTCAGGTTGTTTTTCTTCAGGTTTGCACTTGCTGCTGTTCAATATTCAGTGTATTCACACCTAATCTGTACTAATGCTTTGTCTTTCAACACACCATTAACATATTGTTTGCCTTTGCTCCGTGACCTTTTGGTCAGCTATGTGGCCTGGTCCAATCTGCACCTTCTCCTTTGTTATCTCTTGCCCCACCCCCACCTCACTTGTTTATAATCTGTGACTTTTCTAATATTTGTCAGTTCCGAAGAAGGGTCACTGACCCGAAACGTTAACTCTGCTTCTCTTTCCACAGATGCTGCCAGACCTGCTGAGTGATTCCAGCATTTCTTGTTTTGGCTCTATTAATACCAGCAGGATTGCGACTGATTCCAACTCACGCACCAAGAAAGAGGCAATTCAATCCAGGCCTCTATTATTAGCAGCTGGAGTGGTACTAAGCCCGACTTACACACCAAGAAAGAGCCAATTCATTCCAGGACTCTAATAATACCAGCTGGAGAGGCATTGAATGCCAAACACACACCAGAAAGAGGCAGTTCAATCCAGGCGTCGATTAATACCAGCTGGAGTGGGACTGAGTCTCACTCACAAACCAGGAGAGTGTCAATTCAATCCAGGCCTCTATTAATACCAGCTGGAGTGGGACTGAGCCCCACTCACAAACCAGGAGAGTGTCAATTCAATCCAGGCCTCTATTAATACCAGCTGGAGTGGTACCGAGTCTCACTCACTCACCAGGAAAGAGCCAATTCAATCCAGACCTCTATTAATACCAACTGGAGTGGTACTGAGCCCCACTCACGCACCAGGAAAGAGCCAATTCAATCCATGCCTCTATTAATACCAGCTGGAGTGGTACTGAGCCCCACTCACGCACCAGGAAAGAGCCAATTCAATCCAGGCCTCTATTAATACCAGCTGGAGTGGCACTGAGTCCCACTCACACACCAGGAAAGAGCCAATTCAATCCAGACCTCTATTAATACCAACTGGAGTGGTACTGAGCCCCACTCACGCACCAGGAAAGAGCCAATTCAATCCAGGCCTCCATTAATACCAGCTGGAGTGGTACTAAGCCCCACTTACACACCAAGAAAGAGCCAATTCATTCCAGGACTCTAATAATACCAGCTGGAGAGGCATTGAATGCCAAACACACACCAGAAAGAGGCAGTTCAATCCAGGCGTCTATTAATACCAGCTGGAGTGGGACTGAGCCCCACTCACAAACCAGGAGAGTGTCAATTCAATCCAGGCCTCTATTAATACCAGCTGGAGTGGTACCGAGTCTCACTCACACACCAGGAAAGAGCCAATTCAATCCAGACTTCTATTAATACCAGCTGGAGTGGGACTGAGTCTCACTCACAAACCAGGAGAGTGTCAATTAAATCCAGACCTCTATTAATACCAACTGGAGTGGTACTGAGCCCCACTCACGCACCAGGAAAGAGCCAATTCAATCCAGGCCTCTATTAATACCAGCTGGAGTGGTACTGAGCCCCACTCACGCACCAGGAAAGAGGCAATTCAATCCAGGCTTCTATTAATACCAGCTGGAGTGGTACTGAGCCCCACTCACGCACCAGGAAAGAGCCAATTCAATCCAGGCCTCTATTAATACCAGCTGGAGTGGTACTGAGTCCCACTCACACACCGGGAAAGAGCCAATTCAATCCAGACCTCTATTAATACCAACTGGAGTGGTACTGAGCCCCACTCACGCACCAGGAAAGAGCCAATTCAATCCAGACCTCTATTAATACCAACTGGAGAGGTACTGAGTCCCACTCACACACCAGGAAAGAGCCAATTGAATCCAGACCTCTATTAATAGCAGCTGGAGTGGTACTGAGTCCCACTCTCAAACCAGGAAAGAGCCAATTCAATTCAGATCTCTATTAATACCAGCTGGAGTGGTACTGATCCCGGCTCACACACCAGGAAAGAGCCAATTCAATCCAGATCTCTATTCATACCAGCTGGAATGGTACTGAGTCCCACTCAGGCACCAGAAAGAGCCAATTCAATCCAGGCCTCTATTAATACCAGCTGGTGTGGTACTGAGTCCCACTCACACACCAGGAAAGAGCAAATTCAATTCAGATCTCTATTAATACTAGCTTGAGTGGTACAGATCCCCACTCACACACCAGGAAAGAGCCACTTCAATCCCAAATGTATTAATACCAGCTGGAGTGGTTCTGAGTCCCAATCACACACCAGTAAAGTGTCAATTCAATCCAGGCCTCTATTAATAACATTTGGAGTGGGACTGAGTCTCACTCACACAACAGAGAAGAGACAGTTCATTCCAAACATCTATAAATATCAGCTGGAATGGTACTGAACCCCACTCACCCACCCGGAAAGAGCGAATTCAGTCCAGACCTCTTTTAATCCCAGCTGGAGTGCGACTGATTCCAACTCACGCAGCAGGAAAGGGACAGTTCATTCCAGGCCTCTACTAATCCCAGCTGGAGTGGTTCCGAGCCCCACTCACACACCAGGAAACAGCCAATTCAATCCAGAACTCCACAATCCCAGCTGGAGTGCGACTGATTCCAACTCACACAGCAGGAAAGGGACAGTTCATTCCAGGCCTCTACTAATCCCAGCTGGAGTGGAATTAACTCCCACTCACACACCAGGAAAGAGCCAATTCAATCCAGTCCTCTATTAATACCAGCAGGAATGGTACTGAGCCCCACTCAGACACCAAAAAGAGCCAATTCAATCCAGCCCTCTATTAATACCAGCTGGAGGGGTACTGAGTCCCACTCACAAACCAGGAAAGGGACAGTTCATTCCAGGCCTCTATTAATACTTCTGCAGTGGTACTGAGTCCCACTCACACTCCAGAAAGAGGCAATTCAATCCAGGCCTCTATTAATACCAGCTGGAGTGGTACTGAGTCCCACTCACAAACCAAGAAGGTGCCAATTCAATTCAGGCCTCTATCAATACGAGCTGGAGTGGAATTAACTCCATCACAAACACCAGAAAGAGCCAATTCAATCCTGACCTCGAGAATACCAGCTGGTGTGCGTCTGAGTCCCTCTCACAAGCCATGAAGGGGTCAGTTCATTCCAGGCCTCTATTAATACCAGCTGGAGTGATACTGAGTTCCACTCACACACCAGGAAGGAGCCAATTCAATCCAGACCTCTATTAATACCAGCTGGAGTGGTACTGAGCCCCACTCACTCACCACTAGAGAGTCAATTCAATCCAGACCTCTATTAATACCAGCTGGAGTGGGACTGAGCCCCACTCACTCACCAGGAAGGAGCCAATTCAAACCAGACCTCTATTAATGCCAGCTGGAGTGGTACTGAGCCCCACTCACAAACCAGCAAAGAGTCAATTCAATCCAGACCTCTATTAATACCAGCTGGAGTGATACTGAGTTCCACTCACACACCAGGAAAGAGCGAATTCAGTCCAGACCTCTTTTAATCCCAGCTGGAGTGCGACTGATTCCAACTCACACAGCAGGAAAGGGACAGTTCATTCCAGGCCTCTACTAATCCCAGCTGGAGTGGTTCAGAGCCCCACTCACACACCAGGAAACAGCCAATTCAATCCAGACCTCAACAATACCAGCTGGAGTGCGACTGATTCCCACTCACACAGCAGGAAAGGGACAGTTCATTCCAGGCCTCTAATATTCCCAGCTGGAGTGGTTCTGAGCCCCAGTCACACACCAGGAAACAGCCAACTCAATCCAGACCTCCATTAATACCAGCTGGAGTGGAATTAACTCCCACTCACACACCAGGAAAGAGCCAATTCAAACCAGTCCTCTATTAATACCAGCTGGAGTGGTACTGAGTCCCACTCACACACCAGGAAACAGCCAATTCAATCCCGACCTCTATTAATACCAGCTGGAGTGGTACTGAGCCCCAGTCACACACCAGGAAACAGCCAATCCAGTCCAGACCTCTATAATACCAGCTGAAGTGCGTATCAGTCCCACTCACACACCAGAAAGAGCCAATTCAATCCAGGTCTCTATTAATACCAGCTGAAGTGCGACTGAGTCCCACACACACAGCAGGAAAGGGACAGTTCATTCCAGGCCACTATTCATACCATCTGGAGTGGAATTAACTCCCACTCACACACCAGGAAACAGCCAATTCAATCCAGACCTCTATAATACCAGCTGAAGTGAGACTGAGTCCCACACACAGAGCAGGAAAGGGACAGTTCATTCCAGGCCTCTATTTAACCAGTTGTAATGGTACTGAGCCCCACACACACACCAGAAAGAGCCAATTCAATCCAGACCTCTATAATACCAGCTGAAGTGAGACTGAGTCCCACACACAGAGCAGGAAAGGGACAGTTCATTCCAGGCATCTATTTAACCAGTTGGAGTGGAACTGAGTCCCACTCACAAACCAGGAAAGAGCCAATTCAATTCAGGCCTCTATAATACCAGCTGGAGTGCGTCTGAGTCCCACTCACACAGCAGGAAAGGGACAGTTCATTCCCGGAGTCTATTAATCCCAGCTGGATTGGTTCTGAGCCCCAGTCAAACACCAGGAAACAGCCAATTCAATCTAGGCCTCGAATAATACCAGCTGGAGTGGAGTTAACTCCCACTCACACACCAGGAAAGAGCTAATTCAATCCAGGCCTCTATTAATACCAGCTGGAGTGGTACTGAGTCCCACTCACAAACCGGAAAAGAGCCAATTCAATTCAGGCCTCTATTAATACCAGCTGGAGTGGTACTGAGTCCCACTCACAAACCAGGTAAGATCCAATTCAATTCAGGCCTCTATTAATACCAGCTGGAGTGGTACTGAGTCCCACTCTCAAACCAGGAAAGAGCCAATTCAATTCAGGCCTCTATTAATACCAGCTGGAGTGGTACTGAGTCCCACTCTCAAACCAGGAAAGAGCCAATTCAATTCAGGCCTCTATTAATACCAGCTGGAGTGGAACTGAGTCTCACTCACACATCAGTTAAGAGCCAATCCAGTCCAGACCTCTATAATACGAGCTGAAGTGCGACTGAGTCCCACACACACAGCAGGAAAGGGACAGTTCATTCCAGGCCACTATTCATACCATCTGGAGTGGAATTAATTCCCACTCACACACCAGGAAACAGCCAATTCAATCCAGACCTCTATAATACCAGTTGAAGTGAGACTGAGTCCCACACACAGAGCAGGAAAGGGACAGTTCATTCCAGGCATCTATTTAACCAGTTGGAGTGGAACTGAGCCCCACACACACACACCAGAAGAGCCCATTCAATCTAGGCCTCTATTAATACCAGCTGGAATGGTACTGAGCCCCCTCACACACCAGGAAAGAGCAACTTCCAACCAGACCTCCAATAAAAGCAGCTGGACTGGTACTGAACCCCATTCACTCACCCGGAAAGAGCGAATTCAGTCCAGACCACATTTAATCCCAGCTGGAGTGCGACTGATTCCCACTCACACACCAGGAAAGTGTCAATTCAATCCAGGCCTCTATTAATAACATTTGGAGTGGGACTGAATCCCATTTACACAACAGATAAGAGACAGCTCATTTCAAACATCTATAAATATCAGCTGGAATGGTACTGAACCCCACTCACCCACCCGGAAAGAGCGAATTCAGTCCAGACTTCTTTTAATCCCAGCTGGAGTGCGGCTGAGTCCCACTCACACAGCAGGAAAGGGACAGTTCATTCCAGGCCTCTACTAATCCCAGCTGGAGTGGTTCCGAGCCCCACTCACACACCAGGAAACAGCCAATTCAATCCAGACCTCCATAATACCAGCTGGAGTGCGACGGAGTCCCACTCACACAGCAGGAAAGGGACAGTTCATTCCAGGCCTCTAATATTCCCAGCTGGAGTGGTTCTGAGCCCCAGTCACACACCAGGAAACAGCCAACTCAATCCAGACCTCCATTAATACCAGCTGGAGTGGAATTAACTCCCACTCAAACACCAGGAAAGAGCTAATTCAATCCAGACCTCTATTAATACCAGCAGGAATGGTACTGAGCCCCACTCAGACACCAAAAAGAGCCAATTAAATCCAGCCCTCTATTAATACCAGCTGGAGGGGTACTGAGTCCCACTCACAAACCAGAAAAGGGACAGTTCATTCTAGGCCTCTATTAATACTTCTGGAGTGGTACTGAGTCCCACTCACACTCCAGAAAGAGGCAATTCAATCCAGGCCTCTATTAATAATAGCTGGAGTGGTACTGAGACCCACTCAGACACCAAAAAGAGCCAATTAAATCCAGCCCTCTATTAATACCAGCTGGAGTGGTACTGAGTCCCACTCACAAACCAGAAAAGAGCCAATTCATTCCAGACCTCTATTAAAAGCAGCTGGAGTGGGACGGAGTCCCACTCACAAACCAGGAAAGAGTCAATTCAATTCAGGCCTCTATTAATACCAGCTGGAGTGGAATTAACTCCATCACACACACCAGAAACAGCCAATTCAATCCTGACCTCGAGAATACCAGCTGGTGTGCGTCTGAGTCCCACTCACACGCCATGAAGGAGTCAGTTCATTCCAGGTCTCCATTAATACCAGCTGGAAAGGTACTGAGTCCCACTCACAAACCAGGAAAGAGCCAATTCAATTCAGGCCTCTATAATACCAGCTGGAGTGCGTCTGAGTCCCACTCACACAGCAGGAAAGGGACAGTTCATTCCCGGACTCTATTAATCCCAGCTGGAGTGGTTCTGAGCCCCAGTCACACACCAGGAAAGAGCTAATTCAATCCAGACCTCTATTAATACCAGCAGGAATGGCACTGAGCCCCACTTACACACCAGAAAGAGCCAATTCAACCCAGGCCTCTATTAAAACCAGCTGGAGGGGTACTGAGTCCCACTCACAAACCAGGAAAGGGACAGTTCATTCCAGGCCTCTATTAATACCATCTGGAGTGGTACTGAGTCCCACTCACAAACCAGGTATGAGCCAATTCAATTCAGGCCTCTATTAATACCAGCTGGAGTGGTACTGAGTCCCACTCTCAAACCAGGAAAGTGCCAATTCAATTCAGGCCTCTATTAATACTAGCTGGAGTGGTACTGAGTCCCACTCTCAAACCAGGAAAGATCCAAATCCATCCAGACCTCTATAATACCAGCTGAAGTGCGTATCAGTCCCACTCACACACCAGAAAGAGCCAATTCAATCCAGACCTCTATCATACCAGCTGAAGTGCGGCTGAGTCCCACACACACAGCAGGAAAGGGACAGTTCATTCCAGGCCACTATTCATACCATCTGGAGTGGAATTGACTCCCACTCACACACCAGGAAACAGCCAATTCAATCCAGACCTCTACAATACCAGCTGAAGTGCGACTGAGTCCCACACACAGAGCAGGAAAGGGACAGTTCATTCCAGGCCTCTATTTAACCAGTTGGAGTGGTACTGAGCCCCACACACACACCAGAAGAGCCAATTCAATCCAGGCCTCCACAATACCAGCTGGAGTGCGACGGGGTCCCACTCGCACACCAGGAAAGGGACAGTTCATTCCAGGCCTCTACTAATCCCAAATGGAGTGGTTCCGAGCCCCACTCACACACCAGGAAACAGCCAATTCAATCCAGACCTCCACAATACCAGCTGGAGTGCGACGGGGTCCCACTCACACAGCAGGAAAGGGACAGTTCATTCCAGGCCTCTACTAATCCCAGCTGGAGTGGTTCCGAGCCCCACTCTCACACCAGGAAACAGCCAATTCAATCCAGACCTCCATAATACCAGCTGGAGTGCGACGGAGTCCCACTCACACAGCAGGAAAGGGACAGTTCATTCCAGGCCTCTCCTAATCCCAGCTGGAGTGGTTCTGAGCCCCACTCACACACCAGGAAACAGCCAATTCAATCCAGACCTCCATTAATACCAGCTGGAGTGGAATTAACTCCCACTCAAACACCAGGAAAGAGCTAATTCAATCCAGACCTCTATTAATACCAGCAGGAATGGTACTGAGCCCCATTCAGACACCAAAAAGAGCCAATTCAATCCAGCCCTCTATTAATACCAGCTGGAGTGGTACTGAGTCCCACTCACTCTCCAGAAAGAGGCAATTCAATCCAGGCCTCTATTAATACTAGCTGGAGTGGTACTGAGTCCCACTCACAAACCAGGAAAGAGCCAGTTCATTCCAGACCTCTATTAATAGCAGCTGGAGTGGGACTGAGTCCCACTCACAAACCAGGAAAGAGCCAATTCAATTCAAGCCTCTATTAATACCAGCTGGAGTGGAATTAACTCCATCACACACACCAGAAACAGCCAATTCAATCCTGACCTCGAGAATACCAGCTGGTGTGCATCTGAGTCCCACTCACACGCCATGAAGGAGTCAGTTCATTCCAGGCCTCTATTAATCCGAGCTGAAGTGGCACTGAGTCCCTCTCACAAACCAGGAAACAGCCAATTCAATTCAGGCCTCTATTGATACCAGCTGGAGTGGAATTAACTCCATCTCACACACCAGAAAGAGCCAATTCAATCCTGACCTCTATAATACCAGCTGGTGTGCGTCTGAGTCCCTCTCACACGCCATGAAGGGATCAGTTCATTCCAGGCCTCTATTAATACCAGCTGGAGAGGTACTGAGCCCCACTCACACACCAGGGATGAGAGAATTCAATCCAGACCTCTCTAATACCAGCTGGAGTGCGACTGAGACCCACTCACACAGCAAGAAAGGGACAGTTCATTCCTGGCCTCTATTTAACCAGTTGGAGTGGTACTGAGCCCCACACACACACACCAGAAAGAGCCAATTCAATCCAGGCCTCTATTAATACCAGCTGGAGTGGCATTAACTCCCACTCGCACACCTGGAAACAGCCAATTCAATCCAGACCTCTATAATACCAGCTGAAGTGCGACTTAGTCACACACACATAGCAGGAAAGGGACAGTTCATTCCTGGCCTCTATTTAACCAGTTGGAGTGGTACTGAGCCCCACACACACACACCAGAAAGAGCCAATTCAATCCAGGCCTCTACTAATACCAGCAGGAATGGTACTGAGCCCCACTCAGACACCAAAAAGAGGCAATTCAATCCAGCCCTCTATTAATACCAGCTGGAGTGGTACTGAGCCCCACACACACACACCAGAAAGAGCCAATTCAATCCAGGCCTCTATTAATACCAGTTGGAGTGGTTCTGAGCCCCACTCACACACCAGGAAAGTGCCAATTCAATCCAGGCCTCTATTAATCCCAGCTGGAGTGGTTCTGAGCCCCAGTCAAACACCAGGAAACAGCCAATTCAATCTGGGCCTCGAATAATACCAGCTGGAGTGGAGTTAACTCCCACTCACACACCAGGAAAGAGCTCATTCAATCCAGACCTCTATTAATACCAACTGGAATGGCACTGAGCCCCACTTTCACACCAGAAAGAGCCAATTCAACCCAAGCCTCTATTAATACCAGCTGGAGGGGTACTGAGTCCCACTCACACACCAGGAAGAGGCAATTCAATCCAGGCCTCTATTAATGCCAGCTGAAGTGGTACTGAGTCCCACGCACCAACCGGGAAAGAGCCAATTCAATCCAGACCTCTATTAATACTAGCTGGAGTGGTACTGAGTCCCACTCACACACCAGGAAAGAGTCAATTCAATCCAGGCCTCTATTAATACCAGCTGCAGTGGTACTGATCCCGACTCACACACCAGAAAGAGCCAATTCAATCCAGGGTTCTATTAATACCAGCTGGAGTGGCACTGAGCCCCACTCACACACCAGGAAAGGGCAAAATCAATCCAGGCTAATTTAATACCATCTGGAGTTGTACTGAGCCCCACTCACACACTGGGAAAGAGCCAATTCAATCCAGGCCTCTATTAATACCAGCTGGAGTGGTACTGAGTCTCATGCACACTCCAGGAAAGAGCCAATTCAATCCAGACACCTATTAATACCAGCTGGAGTGGTACTGAGCCCCACTCACACACCAGGAAACAGACAATTCAATCTAGACATCTATAATACCAGCTGAACTGCGACTGAGTCCCTCTCACACACGAGAAAGGGCCAGTTCAATCCAGGCCTCTATTAATACCAGCTGGAGTGGTACTGAGCCCCACTCACACACCAGGAAAGAGACAATTCAATGCAGGCCTCTATTAATAACATTTGGAGTGGTACTGAGCCCCACTCACACAACAGAAAAGAGCCAATTCAATCCAGACCTCTATTAATACCAGCTGGTGTGGCACTGAGCCCCACTCACTCTCCAGGAAAGAGACAATTCAATCCAGGCCTCTATTCATACCAGCTGGAGTGGTACTGAGTCCCACTCACACAACAGAAAAGAGCCAATTCAATCCAGGCCTCTATTCATACCAGCTGGAGTGGTACTGAGTCCGACTCACACAACAGAAAAGAGCCAATTCTATTCTGGCCTCTATTAATACCAGCTGGAGTGGTACTGAGTCCCACACACGCACCAGAAAGAGCGAATTCAATCAGGCTATTATTAATACCAGCTGGAGTGGTACTGAGTCCCAATCACACACCAGGAGAGAGCCAATTCAATGCAGGCCTCTATTAATAACATTTGGAGTGGGACTGAATCCCACTCACACAGCAGAGAAGAGACAGTTCATTCCAGGACTCTATTAACACCGGGTGTTCTGGCACTGTGTCCCACTCACACACCAGAAAGAGCCAATTCATTCTAGGCCTCTATTAATACCAGCTGGAGTGATACTGATTCTCACGGACACACCAGGAAAGAGACCATTCCATCCAGACCTCTATTAATACCAGCAGGATGGTACTGAGCCCCCCTCAGGCACCAGCAAGAGCCAATTCAATCCAAGCCTCTATTAATACCAGCTGGAGTGGTTCTGATTCCCACTCACACCAGGAAAGAGCAAATTCAACCAGATCTCTATTAATACCAACAGGAGTGGTACGGAACCCCACTCACTCCCCAGCAAAGAGCCAATTCAATCCAGGCCTCTATAATACGAGCTGAAGTGCGACTCAGTCCCACACACACAGCAGGAAAGGAACAGTTCATTCTCGGCCACTATTCATACCATCTGGAGTGGAATTGACTCCCACTCACACACCAGGAAAGAGCCAATTCAATCCAGACCTCTATAATACCAGCTGGAGTGATACTGATTCTCACGGACACACCAGGAAAGAGACAATTCCATCCAGACCTCTATTAATACCAGCTGGAGTGGTACTGAGTCCGACTCACACACCAGGAAAGAGCCAATTCAATCCAGACCTCTATAATACCAGCTGGAGTGATACTGATTCTCACGGACACACCAGGAAAGAAACAATTCCATCCAGACCTCTATTAATACCAGCTGGAGTGGTACTGAGTCCGACTCACACACCAGGAAAGAGCCAATTCAATCCAGACCTCTATAATACCAGCTGGAGTGATACTGATTCTCACGGACACACCAGGAAAGAGACAATTCCATCCAGACCTCTATTAATACCAGCTGGAGTGGTACTGAGTCCGACTCACACACCAGGAAAGAGCCAATTCAATCCAGACCTCTATAATACCAGCTGGAGTGGTACTGATTCTCATGGACACACCAGGAAAGAGCCAATTCAATCCAGACCTCTATAATACCAGCTGGAGTGATACTGATTCTCATGGACACACCAGGAAAGAGACCATTCCATCCAGACCTCTAACAATACCAGCAGGATGGCACTGAGCCCCCCTCAGGCACCAGCAAGAGCCAATTCAATCCAGGCCTCTATTAATACCAGCTGGAATGGTTCTGATTCCCACTCACACCAGGAAAGAGCAAATTCAACCAGATCTCTATTAATACCAGCTGGAGTGGTACGGAACCCCACTCACTCCGCAGCAAAGAGCCAATTCAATCCAGGCCTCTATTAATACCAGCTGGAGTGGTACTGAGTCCCACACACACCAGGAAAGAGCCAATTCAATCCCAACCCTATTAATACCAGCTGGAGTGGTACTGAGTCCCACACACACCAGGAAAGAGCCAATTCAATCCCAACCCTATGAATACCAGCTGGAATGGTACTGAGACCCACTCACACACCAGTTAAGAGCCAATTCAATCCAGGCCTCTATTAATACCCGATGGAGTGGGACTGAGTCCCACTCACAAACCAGGAAAGAGCCAATTCAATTCAGGCCTCTATTAATACCAGCTGGAGTGGAATTAACTCCATCACACACACCAGAAACAGCCAATTTAATCCTGACCTCTATGATACCAGCTGGTGTGCGTCTAAGTCCCACTCACACGCCATGAAGGGGTAAGTTCATTGCAGGCCTCTATTAATACCAGCTGGAGTGGTACTGAGCCCCACGCAGACACCAGAAAGATCCAATTCAATCCAGGCCTCTATTAATACCAGCTGGAGGGGTACTGAGTCTCACTCACAAACCAGGAAAGGGCAGTTCATTCCAGGCCTCTATTAATACCAGCTGGAGTGGAATTAACTCCATCACACACACCAGAAACAGCCAATTCAATCCTGACCTCTATAATACCAGCTGGTGTGCGTCTAAGTCCCACTCACACGCCATGAAGGGGTCAGTTCATTGCAGGCTTCTATTAATACCAGCTGGAGTGGTACTGAGTCCCACTCACGAACCAGGAAAGAGCCAATTCAATCCAGGCCTCTATTAATTCGAGCTGGAGTGGTACTGAGTCCCACTCACAAACCAGGAAAGTGCCAATTCAATTCAGGCCTCTATTCATACCAGCTGGAGTGGAATTAACTCCATCACACACACCAGAAACAGCCAATTCAATCCTGACCTCTATAATAGCAGCTGGGGTGCGTCTGAGTCCCTCTCACACGCCATGAAGGTGTCAGTTCATTCTAGGCCTCTATTAATACCAGCTGGAGTGGTACTGAGACCCACTCACACCCCAGGAAAGAGCCAATTCAATTCAGGCCGCTATTCATACCAGCTGGAGTGATACTGAGTTCCACTCACACACCAGGACAGAGCCAAATCAGTCCAAACTTCTATTAATACCAGCTGGAGTGGGACTGAGGATCACTCAGACACCAGGAAAGAGGCCCATTCAATCCAGACCTCTTAATACCAGCTGGAGAGGTACTGAGCCCCACTCACACACCAGGGAAGAGAGAATTCAATCCAGACCTTTATTCATACCAGCTGGAGTTGTACTGAACCCCACTCACGCACCAGGAAAGAGCCAATTGAATCCAGACCACTAATTCATACCAGCTGGAGTGGTACTGAGTCCCACTCACACACCAGGAAAGAGCCAATTCAATTCAGACCTCTGTAATACCAGCTGGAGTGCGACAGAGTCCCACTCACACAGCCGGAAAGGGACAGGTCATTCCAGGCCTCCATTAATAC
Organism: Heterodontus francisci; assembly: GCF_036365525.1. Classification (NCBI taxonomy): domain Eukaryota; kingdom Metazoa; phylum Chordata; class Chondrichthyes; order Heterodontiformes; family Heterodontidae; genus Heterodontus; species Heterodontus francisci. Next base: position 415,814 of record NW_027140150.1, read on the forward strand.
CAGCTGGAGTGCGACTGAGTCCCACTCACACAGCAGGAAAGTGACAGTTCATTCCAGGCCTCTGTAATACCAGCTGGAGTGCGACTGAGTCCCACTCACACAGCAGGAAAGTGCCAATTCGATCCAGACCTCCATTAATAGCAGCTGGAGTGGTACTCAAAGAACAAAGAACAAAGAACAAAGACAATTACAGCACAGGAACAGGCCCTTCGGCCCTCCAAGCCTGCGCCGATCCAGATCCTCGATCTAAACATGTCGCCTATTTTCTAAGGGTCTGTATCTCTGTTCTTCCTGCCCATTCATGGATCTGTCTCGATACATCTTAAAAGACGCCATCGTGCCCGCATCTACCACCTCCGCTGGCAACGCGTTCCAGGCACCCACCACCCTCTGCGTAAAGAACTTTCCACGCATATCCCCCCTAAACTTTTCCCCTCTCACTTTGAACTCGTGTCCTCTAGTAATTGAATCCCCCACTCTGGGAAAAAGCCTCTTGCTATCCACCCTGTCTATACCTCTCATGATTTTGTACACTTCAATCAGGTCCCCCCTCAACCTCCGTCTTTCTAATGAAAATAATCCTAATCTACTCAACCTCTCTTCATAGCTAGCGCCCTCCATACCAGACAACATCCTGGTGAACCTCCTCTGCACCCTCTCCAAAGCATCCACATCCTTTTGGTAATGTGGCGACCAGAACCGCACGCAGTATTCCAAATGTGGCCGAACCAAAGTCCTATACAACTGTAACATGACCTGCCAACCCTTGTACTCAATACCCCGTCCGATGAAGGAAAGCATGCCATATGCCTTCTTGACCACTCTATTTACCTGCGTTGCCACCTTCAGGGAACAATGGACCTGAACACCCAAATCTCTCTGTACATCAATTTTCCCCAGGACTTTTCCATTTACTGTATAGTTCACTCTTGAATTGGATCTTCCAAAATGCATCACCTCGCATTTGCCCTGATTGAACTCCATCTGCCATTTCTCTGCCCAACTCTCCAGTCTATCTATATTCTGCTGTATTCTCTGACAGTCCCTTTCACTATCTGCTCCTCCACCAATCTTAGTGTCGTCAGCAAACTTGCTAATAAGACCACCTATACTTTCCTCCAAATCATTTATGTATATCACAAACAACAGTGGTCCCAGCACGGATCCCTGTGGAACACCACTGGTCACACGTCTCCATTTTGAGAAACTCCCTTTTACTGCTACTCTCTGTCTCCTGTTGCCCAGCCAGTTCTTTATCCATCTAGCTAGTACACCTTGGACCCCAAGCGCCTTCACTTTCTCCATCAGCCTACCATGGGGAACCTTATCAAACGCCTTACTGAAGTCCATGTATATGACATCGACAGCCCTTCCCTCATCAATCAACTTTGCCACTTCCTCAAAGAATTCTATTAAGTTGGTAAGACATGACCTTCCCTGCACAAAACCATGTTGCCTATCACTGATAAGCCCATTTTCTTCCAAATGGGAATAAATCCTATCCCTCAGTATCTTCCCCAGCAGCTTCCCTACCACTGACGTCAGGCTCACCGGTCTATAATTACCTGGATTATCCCTGCTACCCTTCTTAAACAAGGGGATAACATTAGCAATTCTCCAGTCCTCCGGGACCTCACCCGTGTTTAAGGATGCTGCAAAGATATCTGTTAAGGCCCCAGCTATTTCCTCTCTCGCTTCCCTCAGTAACCTGGGATAGATCCCATCCGGACCTGGGGACTTGTCCACCTTAATGCCTTTTAGTATACCCAACACTTCCTCCCTCCTTATGCCGACTTGACCTAGAGTAATCAAACATCTGTTCCTAACCTCAACATCCATCATGTCCCTCTCCTCGGTGAATACCGATGCAAAGTACTCGTTTAGAATCTCACCCATTTTCTCTGAGTCCAAGCATAACATTCCTTCTTTGTCCTTTAGTGGGCCAATCCTTTCTCTAGTTACCCTCTTTCTCCTTATATATGAATAAAAGGCTTTGGGATTTTCCTTAACCCTGTTTGCTAAAGATATTTCATGACCCCTTTTCGCCCTCTTAATTCCTCGTTTCAGATTGGTCCTACATTCCCGATATTCGTCTTTCATCAGCCGCCTACACCTTATGTATGCTTCCTTTTTCCTCTTTGCTTGTCTCACAGTTTCACCTGTCATCCATGGTTCCCTAATCTTGCCATTTCTATCCCTCATTTTCACTGGAACATGTCTCTCCTGCACGCTAATCAACCTCTCTTTAAAAGCCTCCCACATATCACATGTGGATTTACCTTCAAACAGCTGCTCCCAATCTACATTTCCCAGCTCCTGCCGAATTTTGGTATAGTTGGCCTTCCCCCAATTTAGCACTCTTCCTTTAGGACCACTCTCGTCTTTGTCCATGATTATTTTAAAGCTTACGGAATTGTGATCACTATTCCCAAAGTAGTCCCCTACTGAAACTTCAACAACCTGGCCGGGCTCATTCCCCAACACCAGGTCCAGTATGGCCCCTTCCCGAGTTGGACTATTTACATACTGCTCTAGAAAACCCTCCTGGATGCTGCTTATAAATTCTGCTCCATCTGGACCTCTAACACTCAGCGAATCCCAGTCAATGTTGGGAAAATTAAAATCTCCTATCACCACCACCCTGTTGCTCCTACATCTTTCCATAATCTGTTTACCTATTTGTACCTCTATCTCACGCTCGCTGTTGGGAGGCCTGTAGTACAGCCCCAACATTGTTACCGCACCCTTCCTATTTCTGAGTTCTGTCCATATTGCCTCACTGCTCGAGTCCTCCATAGTGCCATCCTTCAGCACAGCTGTGATATCCTCTTTGACCAGTAATGGAACTCCTCCACCCCTTTTACCTCCCTCTCTATCCCGCCTGAAGCATCGATATCCTGGGATATTTAGTTGCGAATCACGCCCTTCCCTCAACCAAGTCTCAGTAATAGCAATAACATCATACTCCCAGGTACTAATCCAAGCCCTAAGTTCATCTGCCTTACCTACTACACTTCTTGCATTAAAACAAATGCACCTCAGACCACCAGTCCCTTTACATTCATCATCTGCTCCCTGCCTGCTCTTCCCCTTAGTCACACTCACACACCAGGAAACAGCCAATTCAATCCAGACCTCTATTCATACCAGCTGGAGTGCGACTGAGTCCCACACACACAGCAGGAAAGGGACTGTTCATTCCAGGCCTCTATTTAACCAGTTGGAGTGGTCCTGAGCCCCACACAATCACACCAGAAAGAGCCAATTCAATCCAGGCCTCTGTTAATACCAGCTGGAATGGTACTGAACCCCCTCACACACCAGGAAAGAGCAAATTCAATCCAGAACTCCAAGAAAAGCAGCTGGACTGGTACTGAACCCCATTCACACACCCGGAAAGAGCGAATTCAGTCCAGACCTCTTTTAATCCCAGCTGGAGTGGTTCTGAGCCCCACTCACACACCAGGAAAGTGCCAATTCAATCCCGACCTCAATAATACAAGCTGCAGTGTGACTGAGTCCCATTCACACAGCAGGAAAGGGACAGTTCATTCCAGGCTTCTATTAATACCAGCTGGAGTGGTTCTGAGCCCCAGTCACACACCAGGAAACGGCCAATTCAATCTAGGCCTCTATAAATACCAGCTGGAATGGAATTAACCCCCACTCACACACCAGGAAAGCGCCAATTCATTCCAGACCTCAATTAATACCAGCTGGAATGGTTCTGAGCCCCACGCAGACACCAGAAAGAGCCAATACAATCCAGGCCTCTATTAATACTAGCTGGAGGGGTACTGAGACCCACTCACACACCAGAAAGAGGCAATTCAATCTGGGCCTCTATTAATACTAGCTGGAGTGGTACTGAGTCCCACTCTCAAACCAGGAAACAGCCAATTCAATCCAGACCTCTATTCATACCAGCTGGAGTGGTACCGAGTCCCACTCACAAACCAGGAAAGAGCCAATTCAATTCAGGCCTCTATTAATACTAGCTGGAGTGGTACTGAGTCCCACTCTCAAACCAGGAAACAGCCAATTCAATCCAGACCTCTATTCATACCAGCTGGAGTGCGACTGAGTCCCACTCACGCACAAGGAAAGAGGCAATTCAATCCAGACATCTATAATACTAGCTGAAGTGCGACTGAGTCCCACTCACACAGCAGGAAAAGAACAGTTCATTCCAGGCCTCTATTAATACCAGTTGGAGTGGTACTGAGCCACACACACACACCAGAAAGAGCCAATTCAATCCAGGCCTCTATTAATACCAGCTGGAGTGGTACAGATCCCCACTCACACACCAGGAAAGAGCCAATTCAATCCAGACCTCTATTCATACCAGCTGGAGTGGTTCTGAGTCCCACTCACACACCAGAGAAAGAGCCAATTCAATCCCGACCTCTATTGATACCAGCTGGAGAGGTTCTGAGTCCCACTCACACACCAGGAAAGAGACAATTCAATGCAGGCCTCTATTAATAACATTTGGAGTGGTGCTGAGTCCCACTCACACAGCAGAGAAGAGACAGTTCATTCCATGACTCTTTTAACACCGGGTGTACTGGCACTGTGCCCCACTCACACACCAGGAAAGAGCCAATTCAATCCAAACCTCTGTTACTACCAGCTGGAGAGGTACTGAGTCTCACTCAAACACCATGAAAGAGCCAATTCAATCCAAACCTCTTTTAATACCAGCTGGAGTGGTACTGAGCACCACTCACACTCCAGGAAAGAGCCAATTCAATCCAGGCATCTATTCATACCAGCTGGAGTGGTACTGAGTCCCACTCACACAACAGTAAAGCGCCAATTCATTGCAGGCCTCTATTAATAACATTTGGACTGGGACTGAGTCCCACTCACACAGCTGAGAAGAGCCAATTCATTCCAGGCCTCTATTAATACCAGCTGGAATGGTACTGAGCCCCCCTCAGGAACCAGCAGCAACCAATTCAATCCAGGCCGCTATTAATACCGGCTGGAGTGGTACTGAACCCCACTCACCCACCAGGAATGAGCCAATTCTACCCAGACCACTAATCGAATTTAGAATTAGAACATTACAGCGCAGTACAGGCCCTTCGGCCCTCGATGTTGCGCCGACCTGTGAAACCATCTGACCTACACTATTCCATTTTCATCCATATGTCTATCCAATGACCACTTAAATGCCCTAAACGTTGGCGTATCTACTACTGCTGCAGGGAGGGCGTTCCACGCCCCTACTACTCTCTGAGTAAAGAAACTACCTCTCACATCTGTCCTATATCTATCACCCCTCAACTTGAAGCTATGTCCCCTCGTGTTTTCCATCACCATCCGAGGAAAAAGACTCTCACTATCCACCCTATCTAACCCTCTGATTATCTTATATGTCTCTATTAAGTCACCTCTCCTCCTCCTTCTCTCCAACGAAAACAACCTCAAGTCCCTCAGCCTTTCCTCGTAAGACCTTCCCTCCATACCAGGCAACATCCTAGTAAATCTCCTCTGCACCCTTTCCAAAGCTTCCACATCCTTCCTATAATGCAGTGACCAGAACTGCACGCATTACTCCAGGTGCGGCCTCACCAGAGTTTTGTACAGCTGCAGCATGACCTCGTGGCTCCGAAACTCGATCCCCCTACTAATAAAAGCTAACACACCATATGCCTTCTTAACAGCCCTATTAACCTGGGAAGCAATCTTCAGGAATTTATGTACCTGGACACCAAGATCTCTCTGTTCATCTACACTCCCAAGAATCTTCCCATTAGCCCAGTACTCTGCAATCCTGTTACTCCTTCCAAAGTGAATCACCTCACACTTGTCCGCATTAAACTCCATTTGCCATCTCTCAGCCCAGCACTGCAGCCTATCTATGTCCCTCTGTAACCTACAACATCCTTCAGCACTATCCACAACTCCACAGACCTTAGTGTCATCTGCAAATTTACTAACCCACCCTTCTACACCCTCTTCCAGGTCATTTATAACAATGACAAACAGCAGTGGCCCCAAAACAGATCCTTGCGGTACACCACTAGTAACTAAACTCCAGGATGAACATTTGCCATCAACCACCACCTTCTTTCAGCGAGCCAATTTCTGATCCAAATCTCTAAATCACCTTCAACCCCATACCTCCGTATTTTCTGCAATCGCCTACTGTGGGGAACCTTATCAAACGCCTTACTGAAATCCATATACAACACATCCACTGCTTTACCCTCATCCACCTGTTTGGTCACCTTCTCGAAAAACTCAATAAGGTTTGTGAGGCACGACCCACCCTTCACAAAACCGTGCTGACTAACGCTAATGAACTTATTCTTCTCCAGATGATTATAAAAACAGTCTCTTATAACCTTTTCCAACATTTTACCCACAACCAAAGTAAGGCTCACAGGTCTATAATTACCAGGGCAGTCTCTACTCCCCTTCTTGAACAAGGGGACAACATTTGCTATCCTCCAGTCTTGCACTATTCCTGTCGACAATGACGACATAAAGATCAAGGACAAAGGCTCTGCAAACTCTTCCCTAGCTTCCCAGAGAATCCTAGGATAAATGCCATCTGGCCCAGGGGACTTATCTATTTTCACACTTTCCAAAATTGCTAACACCTCCTCCTTGTGAACCTCAATCCCATCTAGCCTGGGAGCCTGAATCTCAGTATTCTCAAAAGGCAAAATATTCATTTAACACTTCCCCTATCTCCTCTGATTCCACACACAACTTCCCACTACTATCCTTGATTGGCCCTAATCTAACTCTAGTCATTCTTTTATTCCTGATATACCTATAGAAAGCCTTAAGGTTTTCCCTGATCCTATCCGCCAATGACTTCTCGTGTCCTCTCCTTGCTCTTCTTAGCTCTCCCTTTAGATCCTTCCTGGCTAGCTTGTAACTCTCAAGCGCCCTAACTGAGCCTTCACGTCTCATCCTAACATAAGCCTTTTTCTTCCTCTTGACAAGCGCTTCAACTTCTTCAGTAAACCACGGCTCCCTCGCTCGACAACTTCCCCCCTGCCTTACAGGTACATACTTATCAAGGACACACAGTAGCTGCTCCTTGAATAAGCTCCACATTTCGATTGTTCCCATCCCCTGCAGTTTCCTTCCCCATCCTACACATCCTAAATCTTGCCTAATCGCATCATAATTTCCTTTCCCCCAGCTATAATTTTTGCCCTGCGGTATATACCTGTCCCTGCCCATCGCTAATGTAAACCTAACCGAATTGTGATCACTATCATCAAAGTGCTCACCTACATCTAAATCTCACACCTGGCGGCGGGTTCATTTCCCAGTACCAAATCCAATGTGGCATCGCCCCTGGTTGGCCTGTCTACATACTGTGTCAGAAAACCCTCCTGCACACACTGGACAAAAACTGACCTATCTAAAGTACTTAATAACAGCTGGAGTGGTACTGAGTCCCACTCACACACCAGGAAAGAGCCAATTCAATCCAGACTTGTGGCGAAGGGGAGTTGGAGTGAGGAGTGGAGAGTGGGGGAGGGCAGTGGGGGAGGGGAGTGGGGGATGGGAGAGGAGGGGAGTGGGGAGGGGAGTCGGGGAGCGAAGTGGGAAGAGGAGTGGAGAGGGGAGTGGAGGTGAGAGGGGAGGGGAGTGTGTGAGGGGTGAGGAATAGGGGAAATGGAAGTGGAGTGGGGGTGAGGAGGGGAGTGGAGGGGAGAGGTCGAGGTGAGTGGAGGAGGGGTGAGGGATAGGGGAGTGAAAAGTGGAGTGATGAAAGGAGTGGGGGAGGGGTGTACGGGAGTGGAGATTGGGGGACGAGAGTGGAGAGTGGGAAGTGGTGGAATTGAGTCGGGAGTGGGGAGTGGGGGAGAAGAGTGGAGAGGAGGCGTAGTGGGGGAGGAGAGAGGAGGCAAGTGTGGGAGGGGAGGGGAGAGGAGGCGAGTGGGAGAGGGGAGGGGAGAGGAGGCGTGTGGGGGAGGGGAGGGGAGAGGAGGCGTAGTGGGGGAGGAGAGAGGAGGCAAGTGTGGGAGGGGAGGGGAGAGGAGGCGAGTGGGAGAGGGGAGGGGAGAGGAGGCGTGTGGGGGAGGGGAGGGGAGAGGAGGCAAGTGGGGGAGGGGAGAGTTGTGGAGTGGGGGAGGGGAGGGGAGAGTTGTGGAGTGGGAGGAGAGAGGGGGAGTGGGAGGGCTTTGGGGGAGGGTTGTGGGACATGCGGGAGGTCAGTTGGGAGTGGAAGAGTGGAGGAGGGGAGTAGAGGAGGGGAGTGGGGAGTGGGGAGTGGGGAGTGAGAGGGGTGGGGGAATTGGGAGTTGGGGAGGGGAGTTGGAGTGTGTTGTATGTGAGTGGGGAGTGAGGAGTGGGGATTGGAGGAGGTGAGTGGGGAGTTGGGGAGGGGAGTGGGGGAGTGGAGTGGGGTAAGGGAGTGGGGGAAGGTAGTGGGGGAAGGGAGTGGGGGAATGGAGTGGGGAATGAGGAGGGGGAGTGGGGGAGGGGCGTGGAGAGTGCGGGAGGGGAGTGAGGAGGAGGAGTGGGGGTGGGAGAGTGGGAATGTGACTTGGGAAGGGAGTGAGGATGGGGAGTGGGGGTGGGGAGTGGGGAGGTGAGTTGGGAGCGCAGGAGTGAGAGTGGGGAAAGGATTGTGTGTGGGTGTGGTTGTGGGTAGAGGTAAGGAGGGCAATGAGGAGTGGGGGTGGGAAGTGGGGGAGGGGGGTGGGGGAGAGGAGTGGAGAGTGGGAGAGGGGAGTGGTGGACCGGAGTTTAGAGTGGGATAGGGGAGTGGGGAGTGGGGGAAATTGAGTCTGGAGTGGAGAGTGGGGGAGGGAAGTGGGTAGTGGAGAATGGGGGAGTGGAGTGAGGACTGGGGGAGGGGAGTGGGGAGTGGGGGAGTGGAGTGGGGAGTGGAGTGGGGAGTGAGGAGTGGGGTGTGGAGGAGCGTTGCGGGGTGTGGGGGTGGGGGTGGGTGATGGGAGTGGGGAGTGGGGTAGGGGAGTGGGGTTGTTAGATGGGAGTGTGGAGTGGGGGAGGGGAGTGAGGAGTCGGGGAGGGAATGTGCAGTGGGGAGTGGGTGTGAGGGGTGGGGTGTGGGGGAGGGTGTGGTGAGTGGGTGACATGAATGAGGAGTAGGGAGGGGAGTGTGGAGTGGGAAGTGGAGTTGGGAGTGAGGAGTGGGCAGTGGGGTAGTGGGGCGTGATGTGGGGAGAGAGGAGTGGGGAGTGATGGAGTGGGGAGTGGAGTGAGGAGTGGGGAGTGGGGTTGGGGAAGGGATGGTTGAGAGGGGAGTGTGTGAGGGGAGTGGAGAGTGAGGAGTAGAGTGGGGAGTGAGTAGTGGGCAGTGGGGGAGTGGGGAATGGTGTGGGGAGTGAGGAGTAGTGAGTGGATTGGGGAGTGAGGAGTGGGGAGTGAGGAGTGGGGAGTGGGGAGTTGGGAGTGGGGAGTTGAGTGGGGAGTGAGAAGTGGGGAGTGAGAAGTGGGGAGTGAGGAGTGGGGAGTGAGGGAGTGGAGTGAGAAGTGGGTAGTAGGGAGTGGGGGAGTGGAGAGGGGAGTGAGGAGTGGGGTGTGGGGGAGGGGAGTTGGGAGTGGGGGAGGGGAGTGGGGAGTGGGTGAGGGGAGTGGGGTTTGTGGGAGGGGAGTGAGGAGTGTGGGAGGGGAGTGAGCAGTGCGGGAGGGGATTGGGGATTGGGTAGTTGGGGAGGGGAGTGGTAAGTCGGTGAGGGGAGTGGGGGAGGGGAGTGAGGAGTGGGGAGTGGAGTGGGGAGTGAGGAGTGGAGAGTGGGGGAGAGGTGAGTGGGGGAGTGGGGAGTGAGGAGTCAGGGAGTGGGGAGTGCGGAGTCGGGGAGTGGGGAGTGGAGTGGGGAGTGAGGAGTGGGTGAGTGGGGGAGTGGGGAGGTGGTGGGGTGTGTAGGAGTGGAGTGATAGAAGGGCAGGGCCTTGTCGGGGAGGGGGAGTGCGGCGGGGTGTGGGGGAGAGGAGTAAGGGAGGGTAGTGGGGAGGATAGTGGGGGAGGGTAGAGGGGAGTGGGGGAGTGGAGGGGGAGGTGAGGGGAATGGAGAGTGAGGACAGGGGAGTGAGGAGTGGGGAGTGGGGGAGGGGAGTGTGGAGTGCGGGAAGGGAGTGGGGAGGGAGAGGGGGTGAGGGGTTAGGGAGGGTAGTGAGGGAGGATTGTGAGGGGTGCGGTGTTGAGGAGGGTAATGCGGAGTGAGGAGTGGGGTAGGGATGAGCGGATTGTGGGCGAGGA